>NC_092227.1:67011511-67159011 GCF_036320965.1 Panulirus ornatus | reverse complement strand
GTTGGGGTTGGAGGTGGGTGCTCGTGGGGTTGGAGGTGGGTGCTCGTGGGATTGGAGGTGGGTGCTCGTGGGGTTGGAGGTGGGTGCTCGTGGGGTTGGAGGTGGGTGCTCGTGGGGTTGGAGGTGGGTGCTCGTGGGGTTGGAGGTGGGTGCTCCTACTGTCAAGTAGACCTTCAATTTAAAGGTAAATTTCTTCAGCTTAAAAAGATATATAACGCTAACCAACTTTGTTCCTTGATATACCAAGTTTATACATATATTTTTTCCTCTCGTCCTGACCTAGATGTACATAACCTTTGACCTGTCCATTCATAGAAGTCAAGGAAGAGGTTGGGATATCCCATGTGTTATTTTGATGGGAGTCTGTTATTCAAAATTTATGGTCACTTTGGGAGTAGCGTCACCCACCTCCAAAAACACAACCAAAATTACTTTTTTTTTCTCTCTCTTTTTTGCAAGTGTTCTTGTTGAGGTTGATGGATCAGCTTCTGTGTTCCTATGGCTGCACATGCTGAAATATACGAACACTCTTACCTGCAGCTTATTAGTTATTTGTGATATTTAATCATATGGCTCAAACACATCAACTGGAGGGGTTGATTAATCTGATTTTAGTAATTAAGAGATTGAATGTCATGGAAGCCACGATTCGTGCGTGTATTTATATAACATTTCCATTTGATTGTATGATGCATCATTTACCATGATGGCTTTCAGTAATTAACTGCTTCTCATCATTTCCATTTCCAGGACACATCGGAGGATTGAACCTCGAAACCGTTTTTGATAAGGTTTTCAATATGACATCAGTCTCTCGCTATATGCACATATGATTAATGATAACCCATCACATTTATGCAGACTTTGTGGCTAAGCGCTTCATGTATATTAGTAGCCCTTGTCCTTTTGTCCACGTAATACCAAAAGCATTTTTCACTGTATTGATGTTGGGTGTGTGTGTGTGTGTGTGTGTGTGTGTGTGTGTGTGTGTGTGTGTGTGTGTGTGTTTGTCCACTGATCATGTTCTCTCAGGCTGGCCCCTGGCACTGACCGTGTAAACACGAAACGTTCGCATAAAGATAGAAATCCAAATGATGCGAAATATTGTCCAAGTTAGTTCCGCTCTTCATTTCAGATATGTAATGATTGACTTGAAATTCGTAATTTGAACAGTAAATGTTGAGTGTGAAAATATTTGCAGAGTTCGTTCCTTGTGAAAAGAGAGATGTAACGTAACATTCGTGTATTGGGTTATGTTAACATCTTCGAAACAGATGACAGAAAGTCATTTCGTTTCGTAGTCAAGAAGAAGGTGGGCGGTTGGCATGGTGGAGTTGTACAGCTGAAGGGAACCGTGAGGCCGGGATCACGTAGGACCTGCTGTAGACGCTGGGCATTGATGATACCTGACGGGGAGGGTCCTGCCCAAGTAGGTTGTGTGGGATGAAGTACCACAGACCACCTGCTGGGGGAGTGGTGAGCCAGGAGTCACACACATGGCGCAGTGTGAACCTCCCGGTGTTCGAGACCTAGTGCACTGCCTAATGGACTGCACCAATATTTGACTGGCGCTGAAAGAAAAGAGTCAGACAGTTTATCCTGTGTGGGCGTGGCAGTCAGCAGGGTTCGCTGAAGCTGGTTCCCTTTAGGGATTAGGGAGAGGTCAGGTGAGGTCGGCCGTGGGAGGATGATGTCAACCCGTCGACCAGGTGGGCTGGCTGAGCTGGTCGTGGGCGTGAGATTTCATAACCGACGTTGGACGACGAGATTTGTCGCTGCGCCAGGGGGGTCGGTTGGAATGGAGCCCACACTGCTACAGACCATCACCGTGAGGGGTAAGGTTGAATGTCTCGTCGATCAGAGGCTGGATCCCGCCCTTACAACCACGCCACATCACTGTACTCCCCCCACACCCCTTCACAACACCATTCGTCACTCCACAATTTCCCGTAGAGTGATCCTCCCACCTACCCCAGCCACACAGCACCTAGAACAATACCTCAGCACCGCTACCCTGCCTCTGCAGCGTAGGCCTACCACCATGAGCCAGTAAGGGGAAGATGATAAAGAATAGGAAGGTGGGAGACGAGAGATAACGAGCAAGAGATGAATGAGAGATGGGGGGCGACTTTGAGCGTGTACCCCTCGTGGTGTTCCTCCTGGATAGTGGAGGATGGAACTCCCGTTGTGTTGCGAGAGACGGACGTGGTGTTGGGCTGTTTTTACTCCACTGCCTTCAAGCAGTGGGCTGATTTATATAGATTATATTGTCGTTCTAGATCGGCTACTAGCCAGAGAAAATCATGCCATAATACTGTTTCCAGCAGTCATGACATCTTCGTAAAGTTACATGGAGTTATTCGTATTTTTTAACAGAAGACTGGAGACTAACCATTAAGGAATGATGCTATAATCTTCCGTCATAAAGTGAAGGAATTGGAACTAATAGGTGACCCCAGGCTGACAAGTAGTAACCTCTTTGAAAATTACGATACGACCCTTGAGCACGACGGTGTGACCCTTGACGGTCTAGCCTCTGACCTGTGTAATGGGAAGGGCGGGAGAGAAGGGGGGGGATGAGTGGCCTCCTGATAACAACTGCGTTTATAACACCAGACGAGGTTGTGCTTTGGTGGCTGGGAAACTGGTTGACATGACGAAACAGTAACGATGAACGGTCAAGGCTCTGAATGGTGTGACGTAACTAGTGTCCTGCCACCGGGGGTCACTCCAAGACTCTAGATATTGGTTCTGTTTATTTTCTTGTATCGATCGCATGTGTGAATGTAGAACTAAATGTGGAATGAATCTACCACGAAAAACTGAACGTCTCAGCTGCACGTTGACGGAGGCGAGTTGATCTGACTGGGCTGAAGGGGAGCAAATTTAGTGTGGTATCGATATGTGTAGAAATTGTTACATCAGCAGGAAAACTGAAAGTGTTGGCTGTAGCGTGAATTATGTTGAGATGTTTTGGATACGTGAGGAAAAACACTGAGGTTTGATCATCCCTAGTGACCGTAAGCCAAACAGGCAGTGCATAGAAGTAATAAAGTAAGACAAACAGAATTCAAGGCTTCACAAGCAGAGCAGTCGAATTCAGTTCTAAGAATCTGCTGATCCTTGCTCTTTATAAGTTCCCAGAAGCGTCCGATCCTTGAATGTTGTGTTCAGTCTTAATCAGCCTACTTGAAAAGAGGCCTAGGCAGAATAGGCTCTATACCGGCGAGCTACCATGATGATCCCGGACTGAGAAACAAATTCTTTGAAAACAGGTTTGACGTCTTAATTTTTTTTTTTTCAGCCTAAACAAGACAATACAGCTATTCAGAATTGTCCAAAGCTTTGACAGTCGTGATCTAAGCTGTTATTCAAGGTTAGATTTGTTTGGTTTCACTCCTGTTTGTCTGATTTCATTCCCAGTAGAGGATGCAAACTCGAGAGGAGCCAGTCGTCCATTTATTCATTTATTCATTCTACATGTAAATAACCTCGTTATGAACCATGAGGTCTTTTATTATCTGTCCTTCCCACGTAATATGAATCCAGAGAAGATAGGCGGCGAACGCCAAGCGCTACTAGCCTCGCTTTAAGGCACAGTCAATGTGGGAGGGAGTTCGTCTTTCTCCCACCTAACACTTGAGGGTTAGATCAGAGGCCAGGCCATCACACCCATGGGTCGTGACGTTCTGCTTAAGGGTTAGTCATCCTCTATAGTTCGATATTCATAACTTTTTTTTTAGGAATCATTTCGGTTATTTCGGTCATTAATATCCCTAATGCTCAAGTTTAGAATCATCAGCCAAACTTTTGATATTCTTAAGCAGTCTCTCGCATGAGCTTTGCCATTATCTTGTCCCCAGGTGAGGAGCAGGAGGGACCTTGATTTAATGTTACGGGATACGGAACGTCGACCTTGGTCACGCAAGCCTTCTTGGTTGCTTGCGTCTCATCTTCAGATAAACGTCGCCGGGTTGTAGATTGTTGTGCTTGTTGTATTCACGGACGTAATTGCGTGTGGGAGCGAAGAATCCCTAGTATTCAGCTGATTAACAAAACCCACCTCTCCCTAACCTGGCCCAATCGTGAAGATACCAGATATCGAGGCTAAACATAGCCTAACATAGGCATTTGTAACATAGGCTAATCATAGGCTGACATCAGTAGCCTATAACAGTAGCGTATAACATAGTCGTTTGTAACATTGGCTGTCGTAACTATAGCCTAGTAACATAGCCGTCGGTAATCATAGGCTAGCATAACCATAGCCTTACGTAGCTGTTCATTGCGTTTAACAAAGGCGTTGGTAATCATATGCGGATGACTTAACCATAGCCTTCTGTAGGCGTTTGGAACCACAGGTTGACATAACGACCCAAACCATAGCCTAACTTAAGCAAAGTTGACCTTAACTGTAGTCCTTCCTAATGTTAAAAATGTACTTTATGGATGAATGTCGTACCAATTGATTATCAATGAATCCAACGATTAACTTGTATATTACAACAGTGAGAAATTTACCATAGGGTTAAAGATTCGCGTAGCCTAGCCAGGACATTGTCTGTGGACGCGCCCGTTTTCCTTGTCTCTCTGTGTAACCTGATGAGTAAATCTACTCATCGTTAAACTCTTCCCTTTTTCTGTTGTCCCTAAATATAATTGTAAGACCGGAATTTAAGCCATTACCAAGATAGCTTTACCGTAATAACCCAGTCATTAGAAAATTACCGCGCATTATTATACCTAAAATTATATTTTGTTAATATAGAAGGATTTAAAGTGATGAAACCCAGTAAATAATGATAATAACAAGTTGTACTGTTGTGGACAAGTTATGGGATTTAGTGTGTATAAGCAACAAACGCTAGTTTATATGTTTAGTCTTATGTTACGGAAGTGAGGCTTTATATGAATATATCGAGAAGACATTCAGTCAAACAGCATGAATGACTGTGCATGAATTTCGATAGGTAGGTGACCTGACGTAGGTTGGATGGTTGTGTGGGCTTTGGGCTTATCAACTGCCAGGGTCATTAAGGTCGTCAACGTAAGCTGCATCCACCAAATGGGAAATCTTTAACATCCTCTTCTGGTGTTAAAGAAAATTCTAAGACCACATACACACACTATGCATGTGGCCACATACACTCTATGCATGTGGCCACATACACTCTGTGCATGTGGCCACATACACACACTATGCATGTGGCCACATACACTCTCACTGTGCATGTGGCTCATGACCTTACGCAGTTCACTGCATCACATGTCTATCGTTTTTTCGATTCATGAGCATCTTATGTTGACAAAAAAAAAAAAAAAAAATGAAGATATTTGAGCTGCTTTCATAATGATGTATCAGAATCTTTAGTTTTATTATAGATTTATACATTCATTTTTGATGTATATTTACAAGAGAACCATGGATTGTATCATTGCGTAGCTAATTAAATGTAAAAATCTTTACTAGAAAACCATAATGTATTATAACAATTAATGTTCAGTAATTAATTGAAATATTTCTCTCCCATTTGATACCGACGTGATATTCGTTTGCTCTCAGGCTTTAAGCTTATAATCTGTTGTCATGCCGTGCAACAAAAACTGTTTTGCAACCTTTCCTTCCCTAACCAAGAGAGGAATCAAGAAGCCGTCCTCCATTAAGTGTTCGGTCGAGAAATGATGCCACATCCTTTTCTATTACATGACGTAAATTGCCGGTGTGGAGCGAGTAATACAACACACCATCCGTATGCTCTGTTATCATGTGATTTGAATAATATAAGAAATACTTCAATAGTGTTCAACCAGTCAACCATACCAACCAGTCAACCATACCAACTGGTCAACCATACCAACCAGTCAACCGGACCTAACCTTCCAAACAGGAGGCTCTGTACCTCTCTGGACCACCTAAACACAACGTTACTCATCTGGTTAACAAGATGTACTTTTTGAATGGTATCTGAAATGTAAATGTTGTACATTCCAGCCAATCAACCAAAGCTAATTAAAAGCGCTGTGCGCGTGTTTACAGTCAAGGTAGCAACAGCATTGCGCAGTAATGGTGATGTTCCACAACTGTTGGTGTTGTGTTATGAATGCGTCATAACTGGTTTTTGAAAATATATATGTACCTCACGCTTGTGCTGGTCTTACAACTGGTTGTGTGAGTGTTCCGCTAATTGAACTCACAGACCCTGGCTTGTGGAGACCCACATATTTCGTTTGTAACATAAACTACGTCGTTGCTTTACAACGAAATATTTAGTGGTATGATGTAAAACTAATGCATGTTTCCCACCGAGCGTTAGACGTGAAAACGGTTGGGATTTCAGATTATTTCATCCCGAAAATTCCACACAAAAGCAAGAAGGATTCCCTCCTGTGTTATTCAGTCCTTTGACTTATATTGTTTACTCAGATATAACAAGGACAATATGCCACATGTTCATTGATGGCGTATGTGGTCTTAGAATTGTCTTAAAACATATGAAGAGTTAGAATTTTTATAGTTTGACGCTGATAGCTCTAATGACCTTGGCTTTGGTAAGTCAAAACCAGAGAACCATCCAAACAGAAATAAGGGGAAGGGTTTGCGTGGGAATATTATTATTATTATTATTATTATTATTATTATTATTATTATTATTATTATTATTGACACGACAGCCGATACACCTGGAAGCCATCAAAAGAAACACCTTTCTTATCGTGTGATTCAGTAAAAGTTATCGTTAAAGTTTACAGAGGCAGGCCTTCTTGGAACGCATCATAGCCTGTTACTTTCTACAGCCAGAATCTTGATTGGAATCCCTGCTGAAGCTGCTCAGATACACTGGGGTGTTGAAGACACATCTACTGTTAACATGGCTTAAAGGAAGTGTTGAATAGTTTTAAGTGGGACTGTCATTATCCCCTATGTGACAGAAGGATCACCTACAGAGTGAGTGTCTGAGGAAAATCGTTAACACCAGAAAGTGTGAAAAGATCTTACTGACCCTGGCAATAGATAGGCATAGAGGCCAAATAGTCAACCAACCTCTGCTTCAGAGACAACATCAGAAGTGTCATGTCTTGGTTGAAGGATTAGCGTTAAGTTGAAGCGGTGGTGTGTGAGAGTCGGCCAGAGTACCAGGGTTAAGACAGATACCGTGTGCAGAGTTGGCTTATCCCTCATATGAAACATGTGGTGTTCTTCAGTAGATCAAGTGCCTCAGTATGACCCATGGGTGTGATGGAATGGCCTTTGACCTGACCCCTTTAGGGCTGTGTCAAAGACCACATCATTGTATCTAGGTGTCTTACCACCTTGTTCTTGGGCAATGTGCATATATCAGTGTAGTGCCTTTGTTTTAGGAATCTCCGTACAAGGCTCTTTACCTCGGCCATCTGTATCGTATTTCACTACCTGAAACTTTGTATTAACGACACAATATAGAGAACGACCGTATAGTTAGTGTGTTATAACTTTGGGTCGGAGACTTAATTACATGGAATATTGAGGGGGGTCGGCTTGTGGTGGGGGCCGGTGAGGTCAAATTGATTTGGACCAAGACGGACAAAGTTAAGGCAGTGTGTGTAGGGTAATTGATTTGGCTAGGCTGAGCAAGCCCCATTTACGCTATGTTAACTTTATGTTAACATAGTCTGTTTAGGTTTAAGTTGGAGAAGATAAAGGTGCGTTAATTTCTTGGGTTAGTTGAAGTATGTAGTTTGAAATTATTTGTTTTGAGAGATAGTAGCTTATTTTTTTTTTTTTTTCAGCTGTGGTTGTAAGTCACAATTTCAAACTAAAGGTAGATAAGCGTTAGAACTTGAATTGAGATATGTTGAAATAGGGTTAGATAAGTTGTGTTCCATTAGTCGACCTGCCATTGTGTTAAGACTGGTCATTACATTAGATTACATTCACGTTGCCTCCAGTTGTATTTCTTGTGTGAGAACTTTAACTCTATATCTAGTCTTCCACATCCAATTGGGATAGGTGTTTCCTTACTGTTATTCACTCTCTCTCTCTCTCTCTCTCTCTCTCTCTCTCTCTCTCTCTCTCTCTCTCTCTCTCAGATAGTGAATTGTCTTCAATACACACACCACATACCCTTGCCAATCTTCACTACACACTCCACATACCCTTGCCAATCTTCACTACACACTCCACATACCTTGCTAATCTTCACTACACACTCCGCATACCCTTGCCAATCTTCACTACACACGCCACATACCCTTGCCAATCTTCACTACACTCCACTTAATGGAGGACGGCTTCTTGATTCCTCTCTTGGTTAGGGAAGGAAAGGTTGCAAAACAGTTTTTGTTGCACGGCATGACAACAGATTATAAGCTTAAAGCCTGAGAGCAAACGAATATCACGTCGGTATCAAGTGGGAGAGAAATATTTCAATTAATTACTGAACATTAATTGTTATAATACATTATGGTTTTCTAGTAAAGATTTTTACATTTAATCAGCTACGCAATGATACAATCCATGGTTCTCTTGTAAATATACATCAAAAATGAATGTATAAACCTATAATAAAACTATTAACATTAAAACTAAAGATTTTGATACATCATTATGAAAGCAGCTCAAATGTCTTCATTTTTTTTTTTTTTTTTTGTCAACATAAGATGCTCATGAATCGAAAAAAAACAATAGATATGTGATGCAGTGAACTGCGTAAGGTCATGAGCCACTTGCACAGTGAGAGTGTATGTGGCCACATGCATAGTGTGTGTATGTGGCCACATGCACAGAGTGTATGTGGCCACATGCACAGTGTATGTGGCCACATGCATAGTGTGTGTATGTGGTCTTAGAATTTTCTTTAACACCAGAAGAGGATGTTAAAGATTTCTCATTTGGTGGATGCAGCTTACGTTGACGACCTTAATGATCCTGGCAGTTGATAAGCCCAAAGCCCACACAACCATCCAACCTACGTCAGGTCACCTACCTATCGAAATTCATGCACATTCATTCATGCTGTTTGACTGAATGTCTTCTCGATATATTCATATAAAGCCTCACGTCCGTAACATAAGACTAAACATATAAACTAGCGTTTGTTGCTTATACACACTAAATCCCATAACTTGTCCACAACAGTACAACTTGTTATTATCATTATTTACTGGGTTTCATTACTTTAAATCCTTCTATATTAACAAAATATAATTTCAGGTATAATAATGCGCGGTAATTTTCTAATGACTGGGTTATTACGGTAAAGCTATCTTGGTAATGGCTTAAATTCCGGTCTTACAATTATATTTAGGGACAACAGAAAAAGGGAAGAGTTTAACGATGAGTAGATTTACTCATGAGGTTACACAGAGAGACAAGGAAAACGGGCGCGTCCACAGACAATGTCCTGGCTAGGCTACGCGAATCTTTAACCCTATGGTAAATTTCTCACTGTTGTAATATACAAGTTAATCGTTGGATTCATTGATAATCAATTGGTACGACATTCATCCATAAAGTACATTTTTAACATTAGGAAGGACTACAGTTAAGGTCAACTTTGCTTAAGTTAGGCTATGGTTTGGGTCGTTATGTCAACCTGTGGTTCCAAACGCCTACAGAAGGCTATGGTTAAGTCATCCGCTTATGATTACTAACGCCTTTGTTAAACGCAATGAACAGCTACGTAAGGCTATGGTTATGCTAGCCTATGATTACCGACGGCTATGTTACTAGGCTATAGTTACGACAGCCAATGTTACAAACGACTATGTTATACGCTACTGTTATAGGCTACTGATGTCAGCCTATGATTAGCCTATGTTACAAATGCCTATGTTAGGCTATGTTTAGCCTCGATATCTGGTATCTTCACGATTGGGCCAGGTTAGGGAGAGGTGGGTTTTGTTAATCAGCTGAATACTAGGGATTCTTCGCTCCCACACGCAATTACGTCCGTGAATACAACAAGCACAACAATCTACAACCCGGCGACGTTTATCTGAAGATGAGACGCAAGCAACCAAGAAGGCTTGCGTGACCAAGGTCGACGTTCCGTATGCCGTAACATTAAATCAAGGTCCCTCCTGCTCCTCACCTGGGGACAAGATAATGGCAAAGCTCATGCGAGAGACTGCTTAAGAATATCAAAAGTTTGGCTGATGATTCTAAACTTGAGCATTAGGGATATTAATGACCGAAATAACCGAAATGATTCCTAAAAAAAAAGTTATGAATATCGAACTATAGAGGATGACTAACCCTTAAGCAGAACGTCACGACCCATGGGTGTGATGGCCTGGCCTCTGATCTAACCCTCAAGTGTTAGGTGGGAGAAAGACGAACTCCCTCCCACATTGACTGTGCCTTAAAGCGAGGCTAGTAGCGCTTGGCGTTCGCCGCCTATCTTCTCTGGATTCATATTACGTGGGAAGGACAGATAATAAAAGACCTCATGGTTCATAACGAGGTTATTTACATGTAGAATGAATAAATGAATAAATGGACGACTGGCTCCTCTCGAGTTTGCATCCTCTACTGGGAATGAAATCAGACAAACAGGAGTGAAACCAAACAAATCTAACCTTGAATAACAGCTTAGATCACGACTGTCAAAGCTTTGGACAATTCTGAATAGCTGTATTGTCTTGTTTAGGCTGAAAAAAAAAAAAAATTAAGACGTCAAACCTGTTTACAAAGAATTTGTTTCTCATTCCGGGATGATCATGGTAGCTCGCCGGTATAGAGCCTATTGTGCCTAGGCCTCTTTTCAAGTAGGCTGATTAAGACTGAACACAATATTCAAGGATCGGACGCTTCTGGGAACTTATAAAGAGCA
Source organism: Panulirus ornatus (assembly GCF_036320965.1). Lineage (NCBI taxonomy): Eukaryota > Metazoa > Arthropoda > Malacostraca > Decapoda > Palinuridae > Panulirus > Panulirus ornatus. The sequence continues at coordinate 67,148,200 of NC_092227.1, read as the reverse complement.
AGGATCAGCAGATTCTTAGAACTGAATTCGACTGCTCTGCTTGTGAAGCCTTGAATTTTGTTTGTCTTACTTTATTACTTCTATGCATTGCCTGTGTTTGCCTATGATGATGTGAAGATGTGTTTGTCTTGGGTGGAGTGGAGATGCGTTTGTCTTGGGTGAAGTGGAGGTGTTTTTAGGTGAGGTGATGTGAAGATGCGTTTGTCTGGGATATAGTGAAGATGCGTTTACGTAAGGTGAAGTAAATATGCGTTTGTCTTGGGTGTAGTGAAAATGCGTTTGTTTTGGGTGTAGTGAAGATGTGTTCGTTCATGATGTAGTAATTTTTGCAAGGTATTGTGAATTAGTTCCAGTTCAACTAAACACAAAGACGCAGTTATGGGTGTAGTGCAGATGTGTTTCCCTATGATAAAGTGAAGATGCGCTAGTCGCGTGTTTATTGATGTGTTTGCCTAAGGAGATGTGAAGATGTGTTTGTCTTGGGTGAAGTGGAGATGTGTTTAGGTAAGATGATGTGAAGATGCCTTTGTCTTGGGTATAGTGAAGATGCGTTTGTCTTGGGTATAGTGAAGATGCGTTTGTCTTGGGTGTAGTGAAGATGCGTTTGTCTTGGGTGTAGTGAAGATGCGTTTGTCTTGGGTGTAGTGAAGATGCGTTTGTCTTGGGTGTAGTGAAGATGTGTTTGTCTAGGTTGTAGTGAAGATGTGCTTGTTCATGATGTAGTAATTTATGTTTATCAAGCCTTATCTCCTGCCATACTTCCCAGCTGCTTTAAAAAAGCCTCACTCACCTCCTGATTCTCCGGTTACTGCGCAACGCCTAAGGAACAGCCCTACTCCCCAACTACTATCCAGTACCGCACTTACTGATCTACTCCGCAACTATAGCAAGGCATCCCCACCTTCCACGATTTTCTCCTATGCACCAAACACCTCAGAGACCATCCTATTTCCACATATCTCAGACACCATCGAAACTACTTTCATACACCTCACTCACCACTCAAACTACTGCCATACTCCTCAGGTACATCCTGACATTCCAGCTATGGTCTGACATCCCAACAATTTAGAGCCTTACCTACTGTCGTACTTCCCAGCTACTTCCCAAAAGCCATACTTACCTCCTGATTATCCGGCTACTACCCATCGCCTAAGGTACTGCCCTATTCCCCACACTATCCAATATTCCAGTTACTGACTTACTACTCCCCAACTATAACGAGGCACCACACTTTCCAAGATTTTCACCTATGTACCAAACACTATAGAAACCACCCTATTTTCACACATCAGACACACCATCTAAACTACTTTCATACACCACACTCACCACCCAAACTACTGCTGTACTCCTCAGGTACATGCTGACACCTCAGACAAGGTCTGACATCCCAACTATTTCCAGGCATTCCATCTTCCATGATCCTCCCTCATGGACACCACTAGAGACCATCTGTGTTTATTTCAAATCTTGGATTAACACAAAATCCCCAGGTGCGGCATCCCTATTGGTTAATTCAAAAATGAATATGAATAAAATGCGTATCATGGGTATCATCCTTATCGCCTTGATAAGCTACCTGTGCGTCGGGGTGAGTGCGTACTACCAGCAACCCATCTCCGTCGGTGCCAAGAAGCCCCGGACCTTCCAAGAGGTCCAGGACTACTTCTACTCCCGTGGGGTCCGTGGGGTGTACACGGACACGACCCCTACCCCTGCAGCTGTAGCCGCTGAGCCCAGGGAGATGTCCACCTCGGAACATCCCGGCAAGATGGAGAAGGACAACGATAAATGGGATGACCTTAAGAGTCACATCGATCGTGAAAATGACCGTCTCCTCGAGTATTTTGGAGAGAAAGAGAAGGAAGAAGAAAAGGAATGGAATAAATTGGATGCCTACGTTCGTCAAGTTAGCCTGGACCTTCGTCGCCAATTTGGAGAAAGGACAGAAGCTCATGAGAAGGAATGGCAGAAACAACGAGAATCCCTTCGTCAGGAGAACGCTGATCTTCGTCGGTATGCACATGAAAGGGACTTAGATCAACGTCGAGAGTATGACAAACTTCAAAAAGAAAATGAAGAGCTCCGCAAAACCATTACGGGTGTGGAATCAAACATGAACACTCTTGTTGGCGTAGTGAAGAAGTTCCTTCTTCAAGAGAATAGAAATAGCGATCGTCTTCAGGAGTTAGAACAGCAAACGCAGAGCACACTTCATGAACTAGAGTCTACTGTAAAAGATTTTGATCTAAAGATCGCCAAACTACAGAAACGGGTTGATGAAGATTCCGATTCCGATTCCGATGACGAAGATTCCGATTCCGATGACGAGGATTCCGATTCCGATGACGAGGATTCTGATTCCGATGACGAGGATTCTGATTCCGATGACGAAGATTCCGATTCCGATGACGAGGATTCTGATTCCGATGACGAAGATTCCGATTCCGATGACGAAGATTCCGATTCCGATGACGAGGATTCTGATTCCGATGACGAGGATTCTGATTCCGATGACGAGGATTCCGATGACGAAGATTCCGATTCCGATGACGAGGATTCCGATTCCGATGACGAGGATTCCGATTCCGATGACGAGGATTCTGATTCCGATGACGAGGATTCTGATTCCGATGACGAAGATTCCGATTCCGATGACGAAGATTCCGATTCCGATGACGAGGATTCCGATTCCGATGACGAAGATTCCGATTCCGATGACGAAGATTCCGATTCCGATGACGAGGATTCTGATTCCGATGACGAAGATTCCGATTCCGATGACGAGGATTCCGATGAGGATTCCGATTCCGATGACGAGGATTCTGATTCCGATGACGAAGATTCCGATTCCGAGGACGAGGATTCCGATTCCGATGACGAGGATTCCGATTCCGATGACGAGGATTCCGATTCCGATGACGAAGATTCCGATTCCGATGACGAGGATTCCGATTCCGATGACGAAGATTCCGATTCCGAGGACGAGGATTCCGATTCCGATGACGAGGATTCCGAAGATGAGGATTCCGATGACGAGGATTCCGATTCCCATTCCGAGGATTCCGATTCCGAGGATGATGACGATGACGTAGGCATGAGGGTCCGGAGATTCCTCATGGGACAATATGCCTAAGAACGCCGTCGCATTGAGCTCAGACGGAGCGGCCAGTGACTTGTTTGATTAAATCTAAACATAACTGGCTTATAGTACTGAGCCTCCCATGGTATGACACTCCATCTCGGGGTATTTCCCCAACTGTGCATCTTATTCTTTTATTATCAAAAAAACATTAAACAAACAATGAGTAATTAATTAATTATCTTCATGAAAATCATTTTCTCACATGTGATATATCACTATTTGTGAATTGTCATTTTGCTTCCTAGTGAAGAGCCTCGTCTGTGTCTGGTGACTTCAGCATTCTGTTTGTTGTGTGTTTTGCTCACGTAAGCTTCACATCTGCGCCTTTTGTTCGCCTCGATGTCAAAATGAAGTGCTAGAAGAGCAGAGTTACTACAGTAGGACACACCTTGCACTTTGTACTGGGTTGTCAGCTGCACGGTGACATTCTTCTTCCACACTATAACAGCAACAACGACAAATGATGTCAATTTCATAAAAATAAGAACATGTTTCTCCATCGAAAGATGATTTGGATGCGAAGGATCCCTGTCCAGATGAGGACGCTACAAGGTTAACTAACGTTAGTTTAGGGCTACGCTCATCCCAGGAAAATTTAGCGTTGAGACAATATGGGATCATGTGTTACGTGCTCTCAAGTGTTGTGTGTGAGGTGGTGAGGGAGCGCTTATGGTCCATACCTACATGTACCTAAGATGATGTCTTACCAACAAACATTGCGCACTATAAAATTGCGCATCGCTAGTTTTGCATGGTCCAATATACTAGGTTAGCGCTCACCACTAGTTTTGCTAGTTCAAATACACAAGTATAGCCCCTCAACGCTAGTTTTGTCTTCATTCATTCTAGGCTAGCGCTCTTCGCTAGTTTTGCAACTACCATTGAACTAGGCGAGTCCTCACCACTAGTTTTGCTACGTCAATTAGACAAGACTAGAGCTCACCGGATGTTTTGCTGGATGAATTAGCCTGGTCTTTTACCCCATCACCACTCTGAGGTCAATCAGAAACTGACTTCAACAATGAGTCTAGTTCCTAAATATCTATGTCGACATTCTATGCATGTTTATCTCTGCTGTAATTACCCTAAATAACCTGTTCAATTTTTATGCTCGACAATCGTAAATTTTGGTCTAATATATTTCAAATACGTTTCCAGGAGTTTTATTCTCGACTTAATAATTTTGTATCTTCATCGCTACGATGTTTTCAGTTGTAACACTATATTCCCGATGCCTTCCATTTTCTGCAAAGTATAGATCATCTTTCTACTTCTTCTTTTGTCCTGAAAGTTCACTATCCTAGAGAGAGAGAGAGAGAGAGAGAGAGAGAGAGAGATAATGTGTTAATAAAGAGAATGACTGAGAAAGCTGAAACAATGAGGAAAACGGAAAAAAGTATGGATTTTTTTCTTTTTTTTTCTTTTTTTTTTAATACCCAGTATGGGGTTTGACCTCTTGCTTGTTGGGGGAAATTGTGTGTGTGTGTGTATATATATATATATATATATATATATATATATATTTTTTTTTTTTTTCTTTTTTTGTCGCTGTCTCCCGCGTTTGCGAGGTAGCGCAAGGAAACAGACGAAAGAAATGGCCCAACCCACCCCATACACATGTATATACATACGTCCGCACACACGCAAATATACATACCTACACAGCTTTCCATGGTTTACCCCAGACGCTTCACATGCCTTGATTCAATCCACTGACCACGTCAACCCCGGTATACCACATCGCTCCAGTTCATTCTATTCCTTGCCCTCCTTTCACCCTCCTGCATGTTCAGGCCCCGATCACACAAAATCTTTTTCACTCCATCTTTCCACCTCCAATTTGGTCTCCCTCTTCTCCTCGTTCCCTCCACCTCCGACACATATATCCTATATATTATGGATTTGTAAGTAGCATTTATGGATCTGGAGAAGGCATATGATAGAGTTGATAGAGATGCTCTGTGGATGGTATTAAGAATATATGGTGTGGGAGGCAAGTTGTCAGAAGCAGTGAAAAGTTTTTATCGAGGATGTAAGGCATGTGTACGTGTAGGAAGAGAGGAAAGTGATTGGTTCTCAGTGAATGTAGGTTTGCGGCAGGGGTGTGTGATAACTCCATGGTTGTTTAATTTGTTTATGGATGGGGTTGTTAGGGAGGTGAATGCAAGAGTTTTGGAAAGAGGGGCAAGTATGAAGTGTGTTGTGGATGAGAGAGCTTGGGAAGTGAGTCAGTTGTTGTTCACTGATGATACAGCGCTGGTGGCTGATTCATGTGAGAAACTGCAGAAGCTGGTGACTGAGTTTGGTAAAGTGTGTGAAAGAAGAGAGTTAAGAGTAAATGTAAATAAGAGCAAGGTTATTAGGTACAGTAGGGTTGAGGGTGAAGTCAACTGGGAGGTAAGTTTGAATGGAGAAAAACTGGAGGAAGTAAAGTGTTTTAGATATCTGGGAGTGGATCTGGCAGCGGATGGAACCATGGAAGCGGAGGAATCATAGGGTGGGGGAGGGGGCGAAGATCCTGGGAGCCTTGAAGAATGTATGGAAGTCGAGAACATTATCTCGGATAGCAAAAATGGGTATGTTTGAAGGAATAGTGGTTCCAACAATGTTGTGTGGTTGCGAGGCGTGGGCTATGGATGGAGTTGTGCGCAGGAGGGTGGATGTGCTGGAAATGAGATGTTTGAGGATAATGTGTGGTGTGAGGTGGTTTGATCGAGTAAGAGAGATGTGTGGAAATAAAAAGAGCGTGGTTGAGAGAGCAGAAGAGGGTGTTTTGAAATGGTTTGGGCACATGGAGAGAATGAGTGAGGAAATGTTGACCAAGAGGATATATGTGTCGGAGTGGAGGGAACGAGGAGAAGTGGGAGACCAAATTGGAGGTGGAAAGATGGAGTGAAAAAGATTTTGAGTGATCGGGGCCTGAACATGCAGGAGGGTGAAAGGCGGGCGAGGAATAGAGTGAATTGGATCGATGTGGTATACCGGGGTTGACGTGCTGTGAGTGGATTGAATCAGGACATGTGAAGCGTCTGGGGTAAACCATGTAAAGTTGTGTGGGGCCTGGATGTGGAAAGGGAGCTGTGGTTTCGGGCATTACTGCATGACAGCTAGAGACTGAGTGTGAACGAATGGGGCCTTTGTTGTCTTTTCCTAGCGCTACCTCGCACACATGAGGGGGGTGGGGGATGGTATTCCATGTGTGGCGAGGTGGCGATGGGAATGAATAAAGGCAGACAGTGTGAATTGTGTGCATGGGTATATATGTATGTGTCTGTGTGTGTATATATATGTGTACATTGAGATGTATGTGTCTGTGTGTGTATATATATGTGTACATTGAGATGTATGTGTCTGTGTGTGTATATATATGTGTACATTGAGATGTATGTGTCTGTGTGTGTATATATATGCGTACATTGAGATGTATAGGTATGTATATTTGCGTGTGTGGACGTGTACGTATATACATGTGTATGGGGGTGGGTTGGGCCATTTCTTTCGTCTGTTTCCTTGCGCTACCTCGCAAACTCGGGAGACAGCGACAAAGCAAAATAAATAAATAAAAAAATATATATTTTATTTTATATATATATATATATATATATATATATATATATATATATATATATATAACACAGCCCGCCTTCTCCTCGTTCCCTCCACTCCGACACATATATCCTCTTGGTCAATATTTCCTCACTCATTCTCTCCATGTGCCCAAACCATTTCAAAACACCCTCTTCTGCTCTCTCAACCACGCTCTTCTTATTTCCACACATCTCTCTTACCCTTATATTACTTACTCGATCAAACCACCTCACACCACACATTATCCTCAAACATCTCATTTCCAGCACATCCACCCTCCTGCGCACAACTCTATCCATAGCCCACGCCTCGCAACTATACAACTTTGTTGGAACCACTATTCCTTCAAACATACCCATTTTTGCTTTCCGAGATAATGTTCTCGACTTCCACACATTCTTCAAGGCTCCCAGGATCTTCGCCCCCTCCCCCACCCTATGATTCACTTCCGCTTCCATGGTTCCATCCGCTGCCAGATCCACTCCCAGATATCTAAAACAGTTTACTTCCTCCGGTTTTTCTCCATTCAAACTTACCTCCTAATTGACTTGACCCTCAACCCTACTGTACCTAATAACCTTGCTCTTATTTACATTTACTCTTAACTTTCTTCTTTCACACACTTTACCAAACTCAGTCACCAGCTTCTGCAGTTTCTCACATGAATCAGCCACCAGCGCTGTATCATCAGTGAACAACAACTGACACTTCCCAAGCTCTCTCATCCACAACAGACTTCATACTTGCCTCTCTTTCCAAAACTCTTGCATTTACCTCCCTAACAACCCCATTCATAAACAAATTAAACAACCATGGAGACATCACACACCCCTGCCGCAAACCTACATTCACTGAGAACCAATCACTTTCCTCTCTTCCTACACGTACACATGCCTTACATCCTCGATAAAAACTTTTCACTGCTTCTGACAACTTGCCTCCCACACCATATATTCTTAATACCTTCCACAGAGCATCTCTATCAACTCTATCATATGCCTTCTCCAGATCCATAAATGCTACATACAAATCCATAATGTATATATATATATATATATATATATATATATATATATATATATATATATATATATATATATATATTATATTTTATTTTATTTATTATACTTTGTCGCTGTCTCCCGCGTTTGCAAGGTAGCGCAAGGAAACAGACGAAAGAAATGGCCCAACCCCCCCCCATACACATGTATATACATACGTCCACACACGCAAATATACATACCTACACAGCTTTCCATGGTTTACCCCAGACGCTTCACTTGCCTTGATTCAATCCACTGACAGCACGTCAACCCCGGTATACCACATCTCTCCAATTCACTCTATTCCTTACCCTTCTTTCACCCTCCTGCATGTTCAGGCCCCGATCACACAAAATCTTTTTCACTCCATCTTTCCACCTCCAATTTGGTCTCCCTCTTCTCCTCGTTCCCTCCACCTCCGACACATATATCCTCTTGGTCAATCTTTCCTCACTCATTCTCTCCATGTGCCCAAACCACTTCAAAACACCCTCTTCTGCTCTCTCAACCACGCTCTTTTTATTTCCACACATCTCTCTTACCCTTGCGTTACTCACTCGATCAAACCACCTCACACCACACATTGTCCTCAAACATCTCATTTCCAGCACATCCATCCTCCTGCGCACAACTCTATCCATAGCCCACGCCTCGCAACCATACAACATTGTTGGAACCACTATTCCTTCAAACATACCCATTTTTGCTTTCCGAGATAATGTTCTCGACTTCCACACATTCTTCAAGGCCCTCAGAATTTTCGCCCCCTCCCCCACCCTATGACCCACTTCCGCTTCCATGGTTCCATCCGCTGCCAGATCCACTCCCAGATATCTAAAACACTTCACTTCCTCCAGTTTTTCTCCATTCAAACTCACCTCCCAATTGACTTGACCCTCAACCCTACTGTACCTAATAACCTTGCTCTTATTCACATTTACTCTTAACTTTCTTCTTCCACACACTTTACCAAACTCAGTCACCAGCTTCTGCAGTTTCTCACATGAATCAGCCACCAGCGCTGTATCATCAGCGAACAACAACTGACTCACTTCCCAAGCTCTCTCATCCCCAACAGACTTCATACTTGCCCCTCTTTCCAAAACTCTTGCATTTACCTCCCTAACAACCCCATCCATAAACAAATTAAACAACCATGGAGACATCACACACCCCTGCCGCAAAACTACATTCACTGAGAACCAATCACTTTCCTCTCTTCCTACCCGTACACATGCCTTACATCCTCGATAAAAACTTTTCACTGCTTCTAACAACTTTCCTCCCACACCATATATTCTTAATACCTTCCACAGAGCATCTCTATCAACTCTATCATATGCCTTCTCCAAATCCATAAATGCTACATACAAATCCATTTGCTTTTCTAAGTATTTCTCACATACATTCTTCAAAGCAAACACCTGATCCACACATCCTCTACCACTTCTGAAACCACACTGCTCTTCCCCAATCTGATGCTCTGTACATGCCTTCACCCTCTCAATCAATACCCTCCCATATAATTTACCAGGAATACTCAACAAACTTATACCTCTGTAATTTGAGCACTCACTCTTATCCCCTTTGCCTTTGTACAATGGCACTATGCACGCATTCCGCCAATCCTCAGGCGCCTCACCATGAGTCATACATACATTAAATAACCTTACCAACCAGTCAACAATACAGTCACCCCCTTTTTTAATAAATTCCACTGCAATACCATCCAAACCTGCTGCCTTGCCGGCTTTCATCTTCCGCAAAGCTTTCACTACCTCTTCTCTGTTTACCAAATCATATATATATATATATATATATACATATACACACACACACACAATTTCCCTCCAAGAAGCAAGAGGTCAAACCCCATACTGGGTATTAAAAAAAAGAAAAAAATCTCATACTTTTTTCCGTTTTCCTCATTGTTTCAGCTTTCTCAGTCATTCTCTTTATTAACACATTCTCTCTCTCTCTCTCTCTCTCTCTCTCTCTCTCTCTAGGATAGTGAACTTTCGGACCAACGGAGAGGTAGAAAGATGATCTATACTTTGCAGAAAATGGAAGGCATCGGGAATAAAGTGTTATAACTGAAAACATCGTATCGATGAAGATACAAAATTATTAAGTCGAGAATAAAACTCCTGGAAACATATTTGAAATATATTGGACCAAAATTTACGATTGTCGAGCATAAAAATTGAACAGGTTATTTAGGGTAATTACAGCAGAGATAAAAATGCATAGAATGTCGACATAGATATTTAGGAACTAGACTCATTGTTGAAGTCAGTTTCTGATGGACCTCAGAGTGGTGATGGGGTAAAAGACACAGGCTAATTCATCCAGCAAAACATACGGTGAGCTCTATAGTCTTGTCTAATTGACGTAGCAAAACTAGTGGTGAGGACTCGCCTAGTTCAATGGTAGTTGCAAAACTAGAGAAGAGCGCTAGCCTAGAATGAATGAAGGCAAAACTAGCGGTGAGGGGCTATACTTGTGTATTTGAACTAGCAAAACTAGTGGTGAGCGCTAACCTAGTATATTGGACCATGCAAAACTAGCGATGCGCAGTTTTAGAGTGCGCAATGTTTGTTGGTAAGACATCATCTTAGGTACATGTAGGTATGGACCATAAGCGCTCCCTCACCACCTCACACACAACACTTGAGAGCACGTAACACATGATCCCATATTGTCTCAACGCTAAATTTTCCTGGGATGAGCGTAGCCCTAAACTAACGTTAGTTAACCTTGTAGCGTCCTCATCTGGACAGGGATCCTTCGCATCCAAATCATCTTTCGATGGAGAAACATGTTCTTATTTTTATGAGATTGACATCATTTGTCGTTGTTGCTGTTATAGTGTGGAAGAAGAATGTCACCGTGCAGCTGACAACCCAGTACAAAGTGCAAGGTGTGTCCTACTGTAGTAACTCTGCTCTTCTAGCACTTCATTTTGACATCGAGGCGAACAAAAGGCGCAGATGTGAAGCTTACGTGAGCAAAACACACAACAAACAGAATGCTGAAGTCACCAGACACAGACGAGGCTCTTCGACTAGGAAGCAAAATGACAATTCACAGATAGTGATATATCACATGTGAGAAAATGATTTTCATGAAGATAATTAATTAATTACTAATTGTTTGTTTAATGTTTTTTTGATAATAAAAGAATAAGATGCACAGTTGGGGAAATACCCCGAGATGGAGTGTCATACCATGGGAGGCTCAGTACTATAAGCCAGTTATGTTTAGATTTAATCAAACAAGTCACTGGCCGCTCCGTCTGAGCTCAATGCGACGGCGTTCTTAGGCATATTGTCCCATGAGGAATCTCCGGACCCTCATGCCTACGTCGTCGTCCTCGTCCTCGTCCTCGGAATCGGAATCCTCGTCATCAGAATCGGAATCTTCGTCATCGGAATCGGAATCCTCGTCCTCGGAATCGGAATCCTCGTCATCGGAATCGGAATCTTCGTCATCGGAATCGGAATCTTCGTCATCGGAATCGGAATCTTCGTCATCGGAATCGGAATCCTCGTCATCGGAATCGGAATCCTCGTCATCGGAATCGGAATCCTCGTCATCGGAATCGGAATCTTCGTCATCGGAATCGGAATCCTCGTCATCGGAATCGGAATCCTCGTCATCGGAATCGGAATCCTCGTCATCGGAATCGGAATCCTCGTCATCGGAATCGGAATCCTCGTCATCGGAATCGGAATCTTCGTCATCGGAATCGAATCTCGTCATCGGAATCGGAATCTTCGTCATCGGAATCGGAATCCTCGTCATCGGAATCGGAATCCTCGTCATCGGAATCGGAATCTTCGTCATCGGAATCGGAATCCTCGTCATCGGAATCGGAATCCTCGTCATCGGAATCGGAATCTTCGTCATCGGAATCGGAATCTTCGTCATCGGAATCAGAATCCTCGTCATCGGAATCAGAATCCTCGTCATCGGAATCAGAATCCTCGTCATCGGAATCAGAATCCTCGTCATCGGAATCGGAATCCTCGTCATCGGAATCGGAATCCTCGTCATCGGAATCGGAATCCTCGTCATCGGAATCGGAATCGGAATCAACCCGTTTCTGTAGTTTGGCGATCTTTAGATCAAAATCTTTTACAGTAGACTCTAGTTCATGAAGTGTGCTCTGCGTTTGCTGTTCTAACTCCTGAAGACGATCGCTATTTCTATTCCCTTGAAGAAGGAACTTCTTCACTACGCCAACAAGAGTGTTCATGTTTGATTCCACACCCGTAATGGTTTTGCGGAGCTCTTCATTTTCTTTTTGAAGTTTGTCATACTCTCGACGTTGATCTAAGTCCCTTTCATGTGCATACCGACGAAGATCAGCGTTCTCCTGACGAAGGGATTCTCGTTGTTTCTGCCATTCCTTCTCATGAGCTTCTGTCCTTTCTCCAAATTGGCGACGAAGGTCCAGGCTAACTTGACGAACGTAGGCATCCAATTTATTCCATTCCTTTTCTTCTTCCTTCTCTTTCTCTCCAAAATACTCGAGGAGACGGTCATTTTCACGATCGATGTGACTCTTAAGGTCATCCCATTTATCGTTGTCCTTCTCCATCTTGCCGGGATGTTCCGAGGTGGACATCTCCCTGGGCTCAGCGGCTACAGCTGCAGGGGTAGGGGTCGTGTCCGTGTACACCCCACGGACCCCACGGGAGTAGAAGTAGTCCTGGACCTCTTGGAAGGTCCGGGGCTTCTTGGCACCGACGGAGATGGGTTGCTGGTAGTACGCACTCACCCCGACGCACAGGTAGCTTATCAAGGCGATAAGGATGATACCCATGATACGCATTTTATTCATATTCATTTTTGAATTAACCAATAGGGATGCCGCACCTGGGGTTTTTGTGTTAATCCAAGATTTGAAATAAACACAGATGGTCTCTAGTGGTGTCCATGAGGGAGGATCATGGAAGATGGAATGCCTGGAAATAGTTGGGATGTCAGACCTTAGCTGAGGTGTCAGCATGTACCTGAGGAGTACAGCAGTAGTTTGGGTGGTGAGTGTGATGTATTAAAGTAGTTTAGATGGTGTGTCTGATGTGTGGAAATAGGATGGTTTCTATAGTGTTTGGTGCATAGGTGAAAATCTTGGAAAGTGTGGTGCCTTGTTATAGTTGGGGAGTAAGTCAGTAACTGGGATATTGGATAGTGTGGGGAATAGGGCAGTACTTTAGGCGATGGGTAGCAGCAGGATAATCAGGAGGTAAGTATGGTTTTTGGGAAGTAGCTGGGAAGTACGACAGTAGGTAAGGCTCTAAATTGTTGGGATGTCAGACCATAGCTGGAGTGTCAGGATGTACCTGAGGAGTATGGCAGTAGTTTGAGTGGTGAGTGTGGTGTACGAAAGTAGTTTCGATGGTGTCTGAGATATGTGGAAATAGGATGGTCTCTGTGGTGTTTGGTGCTTAGGAGAAAATCGTGGAAGGTGGGGTGCCTTGCTGTAGTTGCAGAGTAGATCAGTAAGTGCGGTATTGGATAGTAGTTGGGGAGTAGGGCTGTTTGCTTAGGCGTTGCGCGATAACCGGAGAATCAGTAGGTAAGTGAGTCTTTTTAAAAGCAGCTGGGAAGTAGGGCAGGAGATAAGGCTTGATAAATTACTACATCATGAACAAACACATCTTCACTACAACCTAGACAAACACATCTTCACCATACCTAAGACAAACGCATCTTAACTACAAACAAGACAAACGCATATTCATTACACCCAAGACAAACGCATCTTCACTATACCCAAGACAAACGCATCTTCACATCACCTTACCTAAACACATCTCCACTTCACCCAAGACAAGCACATCTTCACATCGCCTTAGGCAAACACATCACTAAACACAAGACTAACGCATCTTCACTTTATCATAGGCAAACACATCTGCACTACACCCGTAACTGCGTCTTTGTGTTTAGTTGAACTGAAACTAATTCACAATACTTTGCAAAAATTACTAAATCATGAACAAACACATCTTCACTACAACCTAGACAAACACATCTTCACTACACCCAAGACAAACGCATCTTCACTACACCCAAGACAAACGCATATTCACTACACCCAAGACAAACGCATATTCACTACACCCAAGACAAACGCATCTTTACTTCACCTTACTTAAACGCATCTTCACTATACCCAAGACAAACGCATCTTCACATCACCTTACCTAAACACATTTCCACTTCACCCAAGACAAATGCATCTCCACTCCACCCAAGACAAACACATCTTCACATCTCCGTAGGCAAACACATCAGTAAACACAAGACTAGCGCATCTTCACTTTATCATGGGCAAACACATCTGCACTACACCCGTAACTGCGTCTTTGTGTTTAGTTGAACTGGAACTAATTCACAATACCTTGCAAAAAGAATCAATAATTACCAAAACATATCTGCAGCCTGCCATGGACCTAGGAAAGCAAACCATCCTAATATGTCCATATGAAGCCTTTCCCATGGGTGTGAAGGTACAGGATATTTCAACGCAGTTTGAGGAGTAGTGGAACCTCCCTTGTGTGTGTTACAAATTTGGCACATCATCATATAATCTGTAATGTATTCCTGCATTTTTGGCCAAAAATAAATCAAGCCCATCTGCTTATATCATCTATCTGATCCTGGGTGTGTAGCCTGAGTGGAACAGCTGTCTTAAGATCCAAGTAAGGCCGTCTTCCCTCAAAACATTCACTGACAGGACCCCAAACTGGGTCGTCTCTTTCATGTTGTTTCACCTTCTCTATATCAAAATCTACAGGGCTATCATGTATAGTGACTGTGCCCACTCTGCGGGAAATCGCCTCGGCAAGAGCATTTGATGAGCCCAAACAAAACTAAAATCTAGGTCAGAAGTGTGTACAGTTAGAAACCATCTCTGAAACTTTCCTGTTGGATCTTGACGTTAAAAAATGCTTAACAAAGCTGTGTGGTCTGTATGAATTGTGATAGGGTAACTAAAAACACATTCTTTAAATCTTGAGTGCCCAAACTACTTACAAAGGCCTTCTAACTCAATTATTGTTTCGATTCTGCCTTTGAACATGAAGGACTGGCATTATCTATGGGAAAGAGTCTATATCCTGTAGAAGTACACATCTAAGACCTTGTTTACAAGCATCTCTGTGCAAAATTAAGGTTTCTCAAAGATGGGGAACCGAAGGGTGGGCGACTCGATCAAGTGTTGCTTGATCCTCTGTTATGGTCCACCAGCAGACGACAGAGATGGTGTACGGATCCCTCAGCGTCGCAGCAAGGCAGCACACCGGCCTGAGATACGACGTCACCACCTTGAGGTTGGATCGTGGAGAACTGTATGCCGGTGACGTGGCCGGACTACAGACGGAGGGGAGGGATGGTGCCTTGCCTTGCCTGCCGCCCTGGTGCGCCACTCACCTTGACTGGTGCCTCACCGTGTGATGTTGTCCTGGAATCTTCACACTCTTCACACCATAGCCCATTATCGGTGCAGCCAGCTACTATACAAATGGTCCGCGGTTTCGTTGGCATATATCTTCTTTCTTTCATACTATTCGCCATTTCCCTTGTTAGCGAGGTCACATTAGGAACTGAGGACTTGGCCTTTGAGGGAATATCCTCACCTGGCCCTCTTCTCTGTTCCTTCTTTTGAAAAAAAAAGATGTATGGATATATATATTTCCCCCAACAGCAAGAGGTCAAACCCCATACTGGGTATTGAAAAAAAAAAAAAAAATGCATACTTTTTGCGTTTTCCTCATTGTTTCAGCTTTCTCAGTCATTCTCTTATTACCACATTCTCCCTCTCTCTCTCTCTCTCTCTCTCTCTTTAGGATAGTGAACTTTCGGACCAAAGAAGTAGAAAGATGATCTATACTTTGCAGAAAATGGAAGGCATCGGGAATATAGTGTTACAACTGAAAACAGCGTAGCGATGAAGAATAAAACTCCTGGCAACATATTTGAAATATATTGGACCAAAATTTACGATTGTCGAGCATAAAAGTTGAAAAGGTTATTTAGGGTAATTACAGCAGAGATAGACATTCATAGAATGTCGACAAGATATTCAGAACTAGACTCATTGTTGAAGTCAGTTTCTGATTGACCTCAGAGTGGTGATAGGGTAAAAGACACAGGCTAATTCATCCAGCAAAACATACGGTGAGCTCTAGTCTTGTCTAATTGACGTAGCAAAACTAGTGGTGAGGGCTCGCCTAGTTCAATGGTAGTTGCAAAACTAGAGAAGAGCGCTAGCCTAGAATGAATTAAGACAAAACTAGCGTTGAGGGGCTATACTTGTGTATTTGAACTAGCAAAACTAGTGGTGAGCGCTAACCTACTATATTGGACCATGCAAAACTAGCGATGCGCAATTTTATAGTGCGCAATGTTTGTTGGTACATGTAGGTATGGACCATAAGCGCTCCCTCACCACCTCACACACAACACTTGAGAGCACGTAACACATGATTCCATATTGTCTCAACGCTAAATTTTCCTGGGATGAGCGTAGCCCTAAACTAACGTTAGTTAACCTTGTAGCGTCCTCATCTGGACAGGGATCCTTCGCATCCAAATCATCTTTCGATGGAGAAACATGTTCTTATTTTTATGAAATTGACATCATTTGTCGTTGTTGCTGTTATAGTGTGGAAGAAGAATGTCACCGTGCAGCTGACAACCCAGTACAAAGTGCAAGGTGTGTCCTACTGTAGTAACTCTGCTCTTCTAGCACTTCATTTTGACATCGAGGCGAACAAAAGGCGCAGATGTGAAGCTTACGTGAGCAAAACACACAACAAACAGAATGCTGAAGTCACCAGACACAGACGAGGCTCTTCACTAGGAAGCAAAATGACAATTCACAAATAGTGATATATCACATGTGAGAAAATGATTTTCATGAAGATAATTAATTAATTACTAATTGTTTGTTTAATGTTTTTTTGATAAAAGAATAAGATGCACAGTTGGGGAAATACCCCGAGATGGAGTGTCATACCATGGGAGGCTCAGTACTATAAGCCAGTTATGTTTAGATTTAATCAAACAAGTCACTGGCCGCTCCGTCTGAGCTCAATGCGACGGCGTTCTTAGGCATATTGTCCCATGAGGAATCTCCGGACCCTCATGCCTACGTCGTCGTCATCGTCCTCGTCCTCGGAATCGGAATCCTCGTCATCGGAATCTTCGTCCTCGGAATCGGAATCTTCGTCATCGGAATCGGAATCCTCGTCATCGGAATCAGAATCCTCGTCATCGGAATCGGAATCCTCGTCATCGGAATCGGAATCCTCGTCATCGGAATCTTCGTCATCGGAATCGGAATCCTCGTCATCGGAATCAGAATCCTCGTCATCGGAATCTTCGTCATCGGAATCGGAATCCTCGTCATCGGAATCGGAATCCTCGTCATCGGAATCGGAATCTTCGTCATCGGAATCAGAATCCTCGTCATCGGAATCAGAATCCTCGTCATCGGAATCGGAATCTTCGTCATCGGAATCGGAATCTTCGTCATCGGAATCGGAATCTTCGTCATCGGAATCGGAATCTTCGTCATCGGAATCCTCATCATCGGAATCGGAATCTTCGTCATCGGAATCAGAATCCTCGTCATCGGAATCAGAATCTTCGTCATCGGAATCAGAATCCTCGTCATCGGAATCGGAATCTTCGTCATCGGAATCGGAATCTTCGTCATCGGAATCAGAATCCTCGTCATCGGAATCGGAATCAGAATCCTCGTCATCGGAATCGGAATCTTCGTCATCGGAATCGGAATCCTCGTCATCGGAATCAGAATCCTCGTCATCGGAATCTTCGTCATCGGAATCGGAATCCTCGTCATCGGAATCGGAATCCTCGTCATCGGAATCAGAATCTTCGTCATCGGAATCGGAATCTTCGTCATCGGAATCGGAATCGGAATCAACCCGTTTCTGTAGTTTGGCGATCTTTAGATCAAAATCTTTTACAGTAGACTCTAGTTCATGAAGTGTGCTCTGCGTTTGCTGTTCTAACTCCTGAAGACGATCGCTATTTCTATTCCCTTGAAGAAGGAACTTCTTCACTACGCCAACAAGAGTGTTCATGTTTGATTCCACACCCGTAATGGTTTTGCGGAGCTCTTCATTTTCTTTTTGAAGTTTGTCATACTCTCGACGTTGATCTAAGTCCCTTTCATGTGCATACCGACGAAGATCAGCGTTCTCCTGACGAAGGGATTCTCGTTGTTTCTGCCATTCCTTCTCATGAGCTTCTGTCCTTTCTCCAAATTGGCGACGAAGGTCCAGGCTAACTTGACGAACGTAGGCATCCAATTTATTCCATTCCTTTTCTTCTTCCTTCTCTTTCTCTCCAAAATACTCGAGGAGACGGTCATTTTCACGATCGATGTGACTCTTAAGGTCATCCCATTTATCGTTGTCCTTCTCCATCTTGCCGGGATGTTCCGAGGTGGACATCTCCCTGGGCTCAGCGGCTACAGCTGCAGGGGTAGGGGTCGTGTCCGTGTACACCCCACGGACCCCACGGGAGTAGAAGTAGTCCTGGACCTCTTGGAAGGTCCGGGGCTTCTTGGCACCGACGGAGATGGGTTGCTGGTAGTACGCACTCACCCCGACGCACAGGTAGCTTATCAAGGCGATAAGGATGATACCCATGATACGCATTTTATTCATATTCATTTTTGAATTAACCAATAGGGATGCCGCACCTGGGGTTTTTGTGTTAATCCAAGATTTGAAATAAACACAGATGGTCTCTAGTGGTGTCCATGAGGGAGGATCATGGAAGATGGAATGCCTGGAAATAGTTGGGATGTCAGACCTTAGCTGAGGTGTCAGCATGTACCTGAGGAGTACAGCAGTAGTTTGGGTGGTGAGTGTGATGTATTAAAGTAGTTTAGATGGTGTGTCTGATGTGTGGAAATAGGATGGTTTCTATAGTGTTTGGTGCATAGGTGAAAATCTTGGAAAGTGTGGTGCCTTGTTATAGTTGGGGAGTAAGTCAGTAACTGGGATATTGGATAGTGTGGGGAATAGGGCAGTACTTTAGGCGATGGGTAGCAGCAGGATAATCAGGAGGTAAGTATGGTTTTTGGAAAGTAGCTGGGAAGTACGACAGTAGGTAAGGCTCTAAATTGTTGGGATGTCAGACCATAGCTGGAGTGTCAGGATGTACCTGAGGAGTATGGCAGTAGTTTGAGTGGTGAGTGTGGTGTACGAAAG
The DNA here is from genome assembly GCF_036320965.1 of Panulirus ornatus. NCBI lineage: Eukaryota > Metazoa > Arthropoda > Malacostraca > Decapoda > Palinuridae > Panulirus > Panulirus ornatus. The sequence continues at coordinate 67,129,160 of NC_092227.1, read as the reverse complement.
TAGTTTCGATGGTGTCTGAGATATGTGGAAATAGGATGGTCTCTGTGGTGTTTGGTGCTTAGGAGAAAATCGTGGAAGGTGGGGTGCCTTGCTGTAGTTGCAGAGTAGATCAGTAAGTGCGGTACTGGATAGTAGTTGGGGAGTAGGGCTGTTTGCTTAGGCGTTGTGCGATAACCGGAGAATCAGTAGGTAAGTGAGTCTTTTTAAAAGCAGCTGGGAAGTAGGGCAGGAGATAAGGCTTGATAAATTACTACATCATGAACAAACACATCTTCACTACAACCTAGACAAACACATCTTCACCATACCTAAGACAAACGCATCTTAACTACAAAGAAGACAAACGCATATTCATTACACCCAAGACAAACGCATCTTCACTATACCCAAGACAAACGCATCTTCACATCACCTTACCTAAACACATCTCCACTTCACCCAAGACAAGCACATCTTCACATCGCCTTAGGCAAACACATCACTAAACACAAGACTAACGCATCTTCACTTTATCATAGGCAAACACATCTGCACTACACCCGTAACTGCGTCTTTGTGTTTAGTTGAACTGAAACTAATTCACAATACTTTGCAAAAATTACTAAATCATGAACAAACACATCTTCACTACAACCTAGACAAACACATCTTCACTACACCCAAGACAAACGCATCTTCACTACACCCAAGACAAACGCATATTCACTACACCCAAGACAAACGCATCTTTACTTCACCTTACTTAAACGCATCTTCACTATACCCAAGACAAACGCATCTTCACATCACCTTACCTAAACACATTTCCACTTCACCCAAGACAAATGCATCTCCACTCCACCCAAGACAAACACATCTTCACATCTCCGTAGGCAAACACATCAGTAAACACAAGACTAGCGCATCTTCACTTTATCATGGGCAAACACATCTGCACTACACCCGTAACTGCGTCTTTGTGTTTAGTTGAACTGGAACTAATTCACAATACCTTGCAAAAAGAATCAATAATTACCAAAACATATCTGCAGCCTGCCATGGACCTAGGAAAGCAAACCATCCTAATATGTCCATATGAAGCCTTTCCCATGGGTGTGAAGGTACAGGATATTTCAACGCAGTTTGAGGAGTAGTGGAACCTCCCTTGTGTGTGTTACAAATTTGGCACATCATCATATAATCTGTAATGTATTCCTGCATTTTTGGCCAAAAATAAATCAAGCCAGTCTGCTTATATCATCTATCTGATCCTGGGTGTGTAGCCTGAGTGGAACAGCTGTCTTAAGATCCAAGTAAGGCCGTCTTCCCTCAAAACATTCACTGACAGGACCCCAAACTGGGTCGTCTCTTTCATGTTGTTTCACCTTCTCTATATCAAAATCTACAGGGCTATCATGTATAGTGACTGTTCCCACTCTGCGGGAAATCGCCTCGGCAAGAGCATTTGATGAGCCCAAACAAAACTAAAATCTAGGTCAGAAGTGTGTACAGTTAGAAACCATCTCTGAAACTTTCCTGTTGGATCTTGACGTTAAAAAATGCTTAACAAAGCTGTGTGGTCTGTATGAATTGTGATAGGGTAATTAAAAACACATTCTTTAAATCTTGAGTGCCCAAACTACTTACAAAGGCCTTCTAACTCAATTATTGTTTCGATTCTGCCTTTGAACATGAAGGACTGGCATTATCTATGGGAAAGAGTCTATATCCTGTAGAAGTACACATCTAAGATCTTGTTTACAAGCATCTCTGTGCAAAATTAAGGTTTCTCAAAGATGGGGAACCGAAGGGTGGGCTACTCGATCAAGTGTTGCTTGATCCTCTGTTATGGTCCACCAGCAGACGACAGAGATGGTGTACGGATCCCTCAGCGTCGCAGCAAGGCAGCACACCGGCCTGAGATACGACGTCACCACCTTGAGGTTGGATCGTGGAGAACTGTATGCCGGTGACGTGGCCGGACTACAGACGGAGGGGAGGGATGGTGCCTTGCCTTGCCTGCCGCCCTGGTGCGCCACTCACCTTGACTGGTGCCTCACCGTGTGATGTTGTCCTGGAATCTTCACACTCTTCACACCATAGCCCATTATCGGTGCAGCCAGCTACTATACAAATGGTCCGCGGTTTCGTTGGCATATATCTTTCATACTATTCGCCATTTCCCTTGTTAGCGAGGTCACATTAGGAACTGAGGACTTGGCCTTTGAGGGAATATCCTCACCTGGCCCTCTTCTCTGTTCCTTCTTTTGAAAAAAAAAAGATGTATGGATATATATATTTCCCCCAACAGCAAGAGGTCAAACCCCATACTGGGTATTGAAAAAAAAAAAAAAAGCATACTTTTTGCGTTTTCCTCATTGTTTCAGCTTTCTCAGTCATTCTCTTATTACCACATTCTCCCTTCTCTCTCTCTCTCTCTCTCTCTCTCTCTCTCTAGGATAGTGAACTTTCGGACCAAAGAAGTAGAAAGATGATCTATACTTTGCAGAAAATGGAAGGCATCGGGAATATAGTGTTACAACTGAAAACAGCGTAGCGATGAAGAATAAAACTCCTGGAAACATATTTGAAATATATTGGACCAAAATTTACGATTGTCGAGCATAAAAGTTGAAAAGGTTATTTAGGGTAATTACAGCAGAGATAGACATTCATAGAATGTCGACAAGATATTCAGAACTAGACTCATTGTTGAAGTCAGTTTCTGATTGACCTCAGAGTGGTGATAGGGTAAAAGACACAGGCTAATTCATCCAGCAAAACATACGGTGAGCTCTAGTCTTGTCTAATTGACGTAGCAAAACTAGTGGTGAGGGCTCGCCTAGTTCAATGGTAGTTGCAAAACTAGAGAAGAGCGCTAGCCTAGAATGAATGAAGTCAAAACTAGCGTTGAGGGGCTATACTTGTGTATTTGAACTAGCAAAACTAGTGGTGAGCGCTAACCTAGTATATTGGACCATGCAAAACTAGCGATGCGCAATTTTATAGTGCGCAATGTTTGTTGGTAAGACATCATCTTAGGTACATGTAGGTATGGACCATAAGCGCTCCCTCACCACCTCACACACAACACTTGAGAGCACGTAACACATGATTCCATATTGTCTCAACGCTAAATTTTCCTGGGATGAGCGTAGCCCTAAACTAACGTTAGTTAACCTTGTAGCGTCCTCATCTGGACAGGGATCCTTCGCATCCAAATCATCTTTCGATGGAGAAACATGTTCTTATTTTTATGAAATTGACATCATTTGTCGTTGTTGCTGTTATAGTGTGGAAGAAGAATGTCACCGTGCAGCTGACAACCCAGTACAAAGTGCAAGGTGTGTCCTACTGTAGTAACTCTGCTCTTCTAGCACTTCATTTTGACATCGAGGCGAACAAAAGGCGCAGATGTGAAGCTTACGTGAGCAAAACACACAACAAACAGAATGCTGAAGTCACCAGACACAGACGAGGCTCTTCACTAGGAAGCAAAATGACAATTCACAAATAGTGATATATCACATGTGAGAAAATGATTTTCATGAAGATAATTAATTAATTACTAATTGTTTGTTTAATGTTTTTTTGATAATAAAAGAATAAGATGCACAGTTGGGGAAATACCCCGAGATGGAGTGTCATACCATGGGAGGCTCAGTACTATAAGCCAGTTATGTTTAGATTTAATCAAACAAGTCACTGGCCGCTCCGTCTGAGCTCAATGCGACGGCGTTCTTAGGCATATTGTCCCATGAGGAATCTCCGGACCCTCATGCCTACGTCGTCGTCATCATCCTCGTCCTCGGAATCGGAATCCTCGGAATCGGAATCTTCGTCATCGGAATCGGAATCTTCGTCATCGGAATCAGAATCCTCGGAATCGGAATCCTCGTCATCGGAATCGGAATCCTCGTCATCGGAATCAGAATCCTCGTCATCGGAATCGGAATCTTCGTCATCGGAATCGGAATCCTCGTCATCGGAATCCTCGTCATCGGAATCAGAATCCTCGTCATCGGAATCGGAATCTTCGTCATCGGAATCGGAATCCTCGTCATCGGAATCGGAATCTTCGTCATCGGAATCGGAATCTTCGTCATCGGAATCAGAATCCTCGTCATCGGAATCGGAATCCTCGTCATCGGAATCGGAATCCTCGTCATCGGAATCGGAATCTTCGTCATCGGAATCAGAATCCTCGTCATCGGAATCGGAATCCTCGTCATCGGAATCGGAATCCTCGTCATCGGAATCGGAATCTTCGTCATCGGAATCAGAATCCTCGTCATCGGAATCGGAATCTTCGTCATCGGAATCAGAATCCTCGTCATCGGAATCGGAATCCTCGTCATCGGAATCAGAATCCTCGTCATCGGAATCGGAATCTTCGTCATCGGAATCGGAATCCTCGTCATCGGAATCGGAATCCTCGTCATCGGAATCGGAATCGGAATCAACCCGTTTCTGTAGTTTGGCGATCTTTAGATCAAAATCTTTTACAGTAGACTCTAGTTCATGAAGTGTGCTCTGCGTTTGCTGTTCTAACTCCTGAAGACGATCGCTATTTCTATTCCCTTGAAGAAGGAACTTCTTCACTACGCCAACAAGAGTGTTCATGTTTGATTCCACACCCGTAATGGTTTTGCGGAGCTCTTCATTTTCTTTTTGAAGTTTGTCATACTCTCGACGTTGATCTAAGTCCCTTTCATGTGCATACCGACGAAGATCAGCGTTCTCCTGACGAAGGGATTCTCGTTGTTTCTGCCATTCCTTCTCATGAGCTTCTGTCCTTTCTCCAAATTGGCGACGAAGGTCCAGGCTAACTTGACGAACGTAGGCATCCAATTTATTCCATTCCTTTTCTTCTTCCTTCTCTTTCTCTCCAAAATACTCGAGGAGACGGTCATTTTCACGATCGATGTGACTCTTAAGGTCATCCCATTTATCGTTGTCCTTCTCCATCTTGCCGGGATGTTCCGAGGTGGACATCTCCCTGGGCTCAGCGGCTACAGCTGCAGGGGTAGGGGTCGTGTCCGTGTACACCCCACGGACCCCACGGGAGTAGAAGTAGTCCTGGACCTCTTGGAAGGTCCGGGGCTTCTTGGCACCGACGGAGATGGGTTGCTGGTAGTACGCACTCACCCCGACGCACAGGTAGCTTATCAAGGCGATAAGGATGATACCCATGATACGCATTTTATTCATATTCATTTTTGAATTAACCAATAGGGATGCCGCACCTGGGGGTTTTGTGTTAATCCAAGATTTGAAATAAACACAGATGGTCTCTAGTGGTGTCCATGAGGGAGGATCATGGAAGATGGAATGCCTGGAAATAGTTGGGATGTCAGACCTTAGCTGAGGTGTCAGCATGTACCTGAGGAGTACAGCAGTAGTTTGGGTGGTGAGTGTGATGTATTAAAGTAGTTTAGATGGTGTGTCTGATGTGTGGAAATAGGATGGTTTCTATAGTGTTTGGTGCATAGGTGAAAATCTTGGAAAGTGTGGTGCCTTGTTATAGTTGGGGAGTAAGTCAGTAACTGGGATATTGGATAGTGTGGGGAATAGGGCAGTACTTTAGGCGATGGGTAGCAGCAGGATAATCAGGAGGTAAGTATGGTTTTTGGGAAGTAGCTGGGAAGTACGACAGTAGGTAAGGCTCTAAATTGTTGGGATGTCAGACCATAGCTGGAGTGTCAGGATGTACCTGAGGAGTATGGCAGTAGTTTGAGTGGTGAGTGTGGTGTACGAAAGTAGTTTCGATGGTGTCTGAGATATGTGGAAATAGGATGGTCTCTGTGGTGTTTGGTGCTTAGGAGAAAATCGTGGAAGGTGGGGTGCCTTGCTGTAGTTGCAGAGTAGATCAGTAAGTGCGGTACTGGATAGTAGTTGGGGAGTAGGGCTGTTGCTTAGGCGTTGCGCGATAACCGGAGAATCAGTAGGTAAGTGAGTCTTTTTAAAAGCAGCTGGGAAGTAGGGCAGGAGATAAGGCTTGATAAATTACTACATCATGAACAAACACATCTTCACTACAACCTAGACAAACACATCTTCACCATACCTAAGACAAACGCATCTTAACTACAAAGAAGACAAACGCATATTCATTACACCCAAGACAAACGCATCTTCACTATACCCAAGACAAACGCATCTTCACATCACCTTACCTAAACACATCTCCACTTCACCCAAGACAAGCACATCTTCACATCGCCTTAGGCAAACACATCACTAAACACAAGACTAACGCATCTTCACTTTATCATAGGCAAACACATCTGCACTACACCCGTAACTGCGTCTTTGTGTTTAGTTGAACTGAAACTAATTCACAATACTTTGCAAAAATTACTAAATCATGAACAAACACATCTTCACTACAACCTAGACAAACACATCTTCACTACACCCAAGACAAACGCATCTTCACTACACCCAAGACAAACGCATATTCACTACACCCAAGACAAACGCATATTCACTACACCCAAGACAAACGCATCTTTACTTCACCTTACTTAAACGCATCTTCACTATACCCAAGACAAACGCATCTTCACATCACCTTACCTAAACACATTTCCACTTCACCCAAGACAAATGCATCTCCACTCCACCCAAGACAAACACATCTTCACATCTCCGTAGGCAAACACATCAGTAAACACAAGACTAGCGCATCTTCACTTTATCATGGGCAAACACATCTGCACTACACCCGTAACTGCGTCTTTGTGTTTAGTTGAACTGGAACTAATTCACAATACCTTGCAAAAAGAATCAATAATTACCAAAACATATCTGCAGCCTGCCATGGACCTAGGAAAGCAAACCATCCTAATATGTCCATATGAAGCCTTTCCCATGGGTGTGAAGGTACAGGATATTTCAACGCAGTTTGAGGAGTAGTGGAACCTCCCTTGTGTGTGTTACAAATTTGGCACATCATCATATAATCTGTAATGTATTCCTGCATTTTTGGCCAAAAATAAATCAAGCCAGTCTGCTTATATCATCTATCTGATCCTGGGTGTGTAGCCTGAGTGGAACAGCTGTCTTAACATCCAAGTAAGGCCGTCTTCCCTCAAAACATTCACTGACAGGACCCCAAACTGGGTCGTCTCTTTCATGTTGTTTCACCTTCTCTATATCAAAATCTACAGGGCTATCATGTATAGTGACTGTTCCCACTCTGCGGGAAATCGCCTCGGCAAGAGCATTTGATGAGCCCAAACAAAACTAAAATCTAGGTCAGAAGTGTGTACAGTTAGAAACCATCTCTGAAACTTTCCTGTTGGATCTTGACGTTAAAAAATGCTTAACAAAGCTGTGTGGTCTGTATGAATTGTGATAGGGTAACTAAAAACACATTCTTTAAATCTTGAGTGCCCAAACTACTTACAAAGGCCTTCTAACTCAATTATTGTTTCGATTCTGCCTTTGAACATGAAGGACTGGCATTATGTATGGGAAAGAGTCTATATCCTGTAGAAGTACACATCTAAGACCTTGTTTACAAGCATCTCTGTGCAAAATTAAGGTTTCTCAAAGATGGGGAACCGAAGGGTGGGCGACTCGATCAAGTGTTGCTTGATCCTCTGTTATGGTCCACCAGCAGACGACAGAGATGGTGTACGGATCCCTCAGCGTCGCAGCAAGGCAGCACACCGGCCTGAGATACGACGTCACCACCTTGAGGTTGGATCGTGGAGAACTGTATGCCGGTGACGTGGCCGGACTACAGACGGAGGGGAGGGATGGTGCCTTGCCTTGCCTGCCGCCCTGGTGCGCCACTCACCTTGACTGGTGCCTCACCGTGTGATGTTGTCCTGGAATCTTCACACTCTTCACACCATAGCCCATTATCGGTGCAGCCAGCTACTATACAAATGGTCCGCGGTTTCGTTGGCATATATCTTCTTTCTTTCATACTATTCGCCATTTCCCTTGTTAGCGAGGTCACATTAGGAACTGAGGACTTGGCCTTTGAGGGAATATCCTCACCTGGCCCTCTTCTCTGTTCCTTCTTTTGAAAAAAAAAGATGTATGGATATATATATTTCCCCCAACAGCAAGAGGTCAAACCCCATACTGGGTATTGAAAAAAAAAAAAAAATGCATACTTTTTGCGTTTTCCTCATTGTTTCAGCTTTCTCAGTCATTCTCTTATTACCACATTCTCCCTCTCTCTCTCTCTCTCTCTCTCTTTAGGATAGTGAACTTTCGGACCAAAGAAGTAGAAAGATGATCTATACTTTGCAGAAAATGGAAGGCATCGGGAATATAGTGTTACAACTGAAAACAGCGTAGCGATGAAGAATAAAACTCCTGGCAACATATTTGAAATATATTGGACCAAAATTTACGATTGTCGAGCATAAAAGTTGAAAAGGTTATTTAGGGTAATTACAGCAGAGATAGACATTCATAGAATGTCGACAAGATATTCAGAACTAGACTCATTGTTGAAGTCAGTTTCTGATTGACCTCAGAGTGGTGATAGGGTAAAAGACACAGGCTAATTCATCCAGCAAAACATACGGTGAGCTCTAGTCTTGTCTAATTGACGTAGCAAAACTAGTGGTGAGGGCTCGCCTAGTTCAATGGTAGTTGCAAAACTAGAGAAGAGCGCTAGCCTAGAATGAATGAAGGCAAAACTAGCGTTGAGGGGCTATACTTGTGTATTTGAACTAGCAAAACTAGTGGTGAGCGCTAACCTACTATATTGGACCATGCAAAACTAGCGATGCGCAATTTTATAGTGCGCAATGTTTGTTGGTAAGACATCATCTTAGGTACATGTAGGTATGGACCATAAGCGCTCCCTCACCACCTCACACACAACACTTGAGAGCACGTAACACATGATCCCATATTGTCTCAACGCTAAATTTTCCTGGGATGAGCGTAGCCCTAAACTAACGTTAGTTAACCTTGTAGCGTCCTCATCTGGACAGGGATCCTTCGCATCCAAATCATCTTTCGATGGAGAAACATGTTCTTATTTTTATGAAATTGACATCATTTGTCGTTGTTGCTGTTATAGTGTGGAAGAAGAATGTCACCGTGCAGCTGACAACCCAGTACAAAGTGCAAGGTGTGTCCTACTGTAGTAACTCTGCTCTTCTAGCACTTCATTTTGACATCGAGGCGAACAAAAGGCGCAGATGTGAAGCTTACGTGAGCAAAACACACAACAAACAGAATGCTGAAGTCACCAGACACAGACGCGGCTCATCGAAGACTAGGAAGCAAAATGACAATTCACAGATAGTGATATATCACATGTGAGAAAATGATTTTCATGAAGATAATTAATTAATTACTAATTGTTTGTTTAATGTTTTTTTGATAATAAAAGAATAAGATGCACAGTTGGGGAAATACCCCGAGATGGAGTGTCATACCATGGGAGGCTCAGTACTATAAGCCAGTTATGTTTAGATTTAATCAAACAAGTCACTGGCCGCTCCGTCTGAGCTCAATGCGACGGCGTTCTTAGGCATATTGTCCCATGAGGAATCTCCGGACCCTCATGCCTACGTCGTCGTCATCGTCCTCGGAATCGGAATCCTCGGAATGGGAATCGGAATTCTCGTCCTCGGAATCGGAATCTTCGTCATCGGAATCGGAATCCTCGTCATCGGAATCGGAATCCTCGTCATCGGAATCGGAATCCTCGTCATCGGAATCAGAATCCTCGTCATCGGAATCGGAATCTTCGTCATCGGAATCGGAATCCTCGTCATCGGAATCGGAATCTTCGTCATCGGAATCGGAATCCTCGTCATCGGAATCGGAATCCTCGTCATCGGAATCAGAATCCTCGTCATCGGAATCGGAATCCTCGTCATCGGAATCTTCGTCATCGGAATCGGAATCCTCGTCATCGGAATCGGAATCCTCGTCATCGGAATCAGAATCCTCGTCATCGGAATCGGAATCAGAATCCTCGTCATCGGAATCAGAATCCTCGTCATCGGAATCGGAATCCTCGTCATCGGAATCGGAATCCTCGTCATCGGAATCGGAATCTTCGTCATCGGAATCGGAATCTTCGTCATCGGAATCGGAATCTTCGTCATCGGAATCGGAATCTTCGTCATCGGAATCGGAATCTTCGTCATCGGAATCGGAATCTTCGTCATCGGAATCGGAATCCTCGTCATCGGAATCGGAATCCTCGTCATCGGAATCGGAATCTTCGTCATCGGAATCAGAATCCTCGTCATCGGAATCAGAATCCTCGTCATCGGAATCGGAATCTTCGTCATCGGAATCAGAATCCTCGTCATCGGAATCAGAATCCTCGTCATCGGAATCAGAATCCTCGTCATCGGAATCGGAATCCTCGTCATCGGAATCGGAATCTTCGTCATCGGAATCAGAATCCTCGTCATCGGAATCAGAATCCTCGTCATCGGAATCGGAATCCTCGTCATCGGAATCGGAATCCTCGTCATCGGAATCGGAATCTTCGTCATCGGAATCGGAATCGGAATCAACCCGTTTCTGTAGTTTGGCGATCTTTAGATCAAAATATTTTACAGTAGACTCTAGTTCATGAAGTGTGCTCTGCGTTTGCTGTTCTAACTCCTGAAGACGATCGCTATTTCTATTCCCTTGAAGAAGGAACTTCTTCACTACGCCAACAAGAGTGTTCATGTTTGATTCCACACCCGTAATGGTTTTGCGGAGCTCTTCATTTTCTTTTTGAAGTTTGTCATACTCTCGACGTTGATCTAAGTCCCTTTCATGTGCATACCGACGAAGATCAGCGTTCTCCTGACGAAGGGATTCTCGTTGTTTCTGCCATTCCTTCTCATGAGCTTCTGTCCTTTCTCCAAATTGGCGACGAAGGTCCAGGCTAACTTGACGAACGTAGGCATCCAATTTATTCCATTCCTTTTCTTCTTCCTTCTCTTTCTCTCCAAAATACTCGAGGAGACGGTCATTTTCACGATCGATGTGACTCTTAAGGTCATCCCATTTATCGTTGTCCTTCTCCATCTTGCCGGGATGTTCCGAGGTGGACATCTCCCTGGGCTCAGCGGCTACAGCTGCAGGGGTAGGGGTCGTGTCCGTGTACACCCCACGGACCCCACGGGAGTAGAAGTAGTCCTGGACCTCTTGGAAGGTCCGGGGCTTCTTGGCACCGACGGAGATGGGTTGCTGGTAGTACGCACTCACCCCGACGCACAGGTAGCTTATCAAGGCGATAAGGATGATACCCATGATACGCATTTTATTCATATTCATTTTTGAATTAACCAATAGGGATGCCGCACCTGGGGGTTTTGTGTTAATCCAAGATTTGAAATAAACACAGATGGTCTCTAGTGGTGTCCATGAGGGAGGATCATGGAAGATGGAATGCCTGGAAATAGTTGGGATGTCAGACCTTAGCTGAGGTGTCAGCATGTACCTGAGGAGTACAGCAGTAGTTTGGGTGGTGAGTGTGATGTATTAAAGTAGTTTAGATGGTGTGTCTGATGTGTGGAAATAGGATGGTTTCTATAGTGTTTGGTGCATAGGTGAAAATCTTGGAAAGTGTGGTGCCTTGTTATAGTTGGGGAGTAAGTCAGTAACTGGGATATTGGATAGTGTGGGGAATAGGGCAGTACTTTAGGCGATGGGTAGCAGCAGGATAATCAGGAGGTAAGTATGGTTTTTGGGAAGTAGCTGGGAAGTACGACAGTAGGTAAGGCTCTAAATTGTTGGGATGTCAGACCATAGCTGGAGTGTCAGGATGTACCTGAGGAGTATGGCAGTAGTTTGAGTGGTGAGTGTGGTGTACGAAAGTAGTTTCGATGGTGTCTGAGATATGTGGAAATAGGATGGTCTCTGTGGTGTTTGGTGCTTAGGAGAAAATCGTGGAAGGTGGGGTGCCTTGCTGTAGTTGCAGAGTAGATCAGTAAGTGCGGTACTGGATAGTAGTTGGGGAGTAGGGCTGTTGCGTAGGCGTTGCGCGATAACCGGAGAATCAGTAGGTAAGTGAGTCTTTTTTAAAGCAGCTGGGAAGTAGGGCAGGAGATAAGGCTTGATAAATTACTACATCATGAACAAACACATCTTCACTACAACCTAGACAAACACATCTTCACCATACCTAAGACAAACGCATCTTAACTACAAACAAGACAAACGCATATTCATTACACCCAAGACAAACGCATCTTCACTATACCCAAGACAAACGCATCTTCACATCACCTTACCTAAACACATCTCCACTTCACCCAAGACAAGCACATCTTCACATCGCCTTAGGCAAACACATCACTAAACACAAGACTAACGCATCTTCACTTTATCATAGGCAAACACATCTGCACTACACCCGTAACTGCGTCTTTGTGTTTAGTTGAACTGAAACTAATTCACAATACTTTGCAAAAATTACTAAATCATGAACAAACACATCTTCACTACAACCTAGACAAACACATCTTCACTACACCCAAGACAAACGCATCTTCACTACACCCAAGACAAACGCATATTCACTACACCCAAGACAAACGCATATTCACTACACCCAAGACAAACGCATCTTTACTTCACCTTACTTAAACGCATCTTCACTATACCCAAGACAAACGCATCTTCACATCACCTTACCTAAACACATTTCCACTTCACCCAAGACAAATGCATCTCCACTCCACCCAAGACAAACACATCTTCACATCTCCGTAGGCAAACACATCAGTAAACACAAGACTAGCGCATCTTCACTTTATCATGGGCAAACACATCTGCACTACACCCGTAACTGCGTCTTTGTGTTTAGTTGAACTGGAACTAATTCACAATACCTTGCAAAAAGAATCAATAATTACCAAAACATATCTGCAGCCTGCCATGGACCTAGGAAAGCAAACCATCCTAATATGTCCATATGAAGCCTTTCCCATGGGTGTGAAGGTACAGGATATTTCAACGCAGTTTGAGGAGTAGTGGAACCTCCCTTGTGTGTGTTACAAATTTGGCACATCATCATATAATCTGTAATGTATTCCTGCATTTTTGGCCAAAAATAAATCAAGCCAGTCTGCTTATATCATCTATCTGATCCTGGGTGTGTAGCCTGAGTGTAACAGCTGTCTTAACATCCAAGTAAGGCCGTCTTCCCTCAGAACATTCACTGACAGGACCCCAAACTGGGTCGTCTCTTTCATGTTGTTTCACCTTCTCTATATCAAAATCTACAGGGCTATCATGTATAGTGACTGTTCCCACTCTGCGGGAAATCGCCTCGGCAAGAGCATTTGATGAGCCCAAACAAAACTAAAATCTAGGTCAGAAGTGTGTACAGTTAGAAACCATCTCTGAAACTTTCCTGTTGGATCTTGACGTTAAAAAATGCTTAACAAAGCTGTGTGGCCTGTATGAATTGTGATAGGGTAACTAAAAACACATTCTTTAAATCTTGAGTGCTCAAACTACTACAAAGGCCTTCTAACTCAATTATTGTTTCGATTCTGCCTTTGAACATGAAGGACTGGCATTATCTATGGGAAAGAGTCTACCCTTATTTGAATCCTGCAGAAGTACACATCTAAGACCTTTTTACAAGCATCTCTGTGCACAATTAAGGTTTCTCAAAAATGTGGAACCGAAGGATGGGCGCCTCGGTCAAATGTTGCTTGACCAAGTTAAAAGCATCATCTTGCTCTTTAGTCCAATGAAATATATCTAACTCCTTGTTTCAAAAGTGAAGTGATTGGATGGGCAATCTACGCGAAGTTAGCGATAAATCTTTGATAGTATCCCGCTAAATCAAGAGAGGGTTAGACTTTGTCCACTGTGGAAGAAACTAGCCACTCTGCAGTTTTCGCTTTAGCTGTTTTGGGTTGAATACCATCTTCTTCATTGGTCTGAAGTAAATACTCAAATTTCGTTTGCAGAAGGAGCATTTGGCTAAACTGAACTTTAAGTGTCCATCTTTGAGTCGTATAAATACTCTCTCAAGACTCATCAAATAAGACAGTAGGTCCGGAGACATGAAATTTACATCAAGATAAACATAGACTTCAATTAACGGCAACGAAAAAAACAGCATCTGATTACTCAACAGTACGCGACATAGCATAATATACGCTGAAGGTTTTGGGAGCGATAAAGAATATGCGGAAGGAGAGAACGTTATCTCGGAGAGCAAAATTGGGTATGTTTGAAGGAATGGTGGTTCCAACAATGTTATATGGTTGAAATGCATGGGCTGTAGATAGGGTTGTACGGAGGACGGTGGATGTGTTAGAAGTGAAATGTTTGAGGACAATATGTGGTGTGAGGTGGTTTGATCGATTGAGTAATGAAAGGGTAAGAGAGATGTGTAGAAATAAAAAGTGTGTGGAAGAGGGTGTGTTGAAATGGTTTGGTCATTTCGAGGGAATGGGTGAGGAAAGATTGACAGAGGATACATGTGTCAGAGGTGAAGGGAACAAGGAAAGGCGGGATGCCAAATTGGAGGTGGAAGGATGGAGTTCAAAAGATTTTGAGCGATAGGGGCAGAACATTCAGGAGGGTGAAAGGCGTGCAAGTGATAGAGTGAATTGGAACGATGTGGTATACTGGAGCCGACGTGCAGTCAATGGACTGAACCAGGGTATTTGAAGCGTCTGGGGTAAACCCTGGAGAGGTCTGTGGAACCTGGAGTTGGAAAGGGAGCTATGGTTTCGTTGCATTACACTTGACAGCTAGAGACTGAGTGTGAACGAATGTGGCCTTTTTTTGTCCTTTCCTGGCGCTACCTTGCTGGATGGGGAGATGCTATTTCTACTGTGGTGGGGTAACGATGAGATTGGATGAAGGCAGTAAGTATGAATATGTACATGTGTATATATGTATATGTCTGTGTATGTATACGTATGTATGCGTTGAAATGTATATGTATGTATATGTGCGTGTGTGGGCGTTTATGTATGTACATGTGTATATGGATGCGTTAATCCATTCTTCGTCTGTTTCCTTGTACTACCTCGCTAACGCAAATCGAGAATTAATGTGAGTGATATTTAAGGTAATGAGGTGCAGTAGGGAGGCGAGACAGGATGGGATTAGCGTGAGTTTAAAGCGGAAGAACCTGTAGGATGTGGAGAGGTTGAGGTAACTGGGAGTGGACTTGGACACGGTTAGTATCATTGGAACTTTAGTGGGAGAGGAAACAATTGTCCTGTGGGCACTAATGAGTGTACGAGAGGAGAGGATCATAGTTTGCCAGGGCAAAGATGCGTATCTCAGGGCATAGATGGGTTTTCTCGACTTTGCTGTGTCGTGAACCCTGAATGCAATAGACTAGAAGAGGGTGAATGTTTTGAAAACAAGGTACCTTAGGACTACTTGTGGTGTGAGGAAAATGGATCGTGCCAAGAATGTCAGTGTAAGGGCGAGGTGTCAAAATAATAGCAGTCTGACAGATCATGATGATCAGGGTATGCTGTAATGGTTTGTACATACACAGAGGATGAGTGAAGAAAGACTGATGAGGGCGATCTACTTAGTGGAAGTGAAGGAAGTATGAGGACGGGGAAGACCGAAGACATTAGATGGCTGGAGTGAAAAAGAATATGAGGTCCCGAAGCCTGAACATTCAGGTGGGCGAGAAGATTGAATGCAATAAAACAAAGTGGAACGTTGCGGTGTATGGGGGACAACGTGCTGTCAATGGGCTGTACCAGAGCATATGGAGCGGTCAGGAGAAACCATGGGTGATCTGTTAAGATTATGTATGGCTAGTACAGGTTCTGGTGTATTATATTTGACAGCTAGAGGGTGGAAGTGAGTTAATAAAACCAATTGTTTCCTCTGTTTCTGATTCTATGTCGTGAAAGCGGGAAAATTTGGAACAGGTAAACACAGGAAAAGAATTGTGGGAATTAGAGATGAGCATCGTAGAGAAAATTAAAGTAGAATTGGTTAATAGACCCCTGCACAGACCTCGAGGATGACGAAAAGGCCGTATGATGAGTGAGGAGAAGCATATAATGAACACAATTGTACCGTATCAAAAAGATCCAACATCCCGGCATCTAAGCAGGGAGAATCCCTTTCCACTAGTCCTGGAAGTGGGAGCTCTCTGCCCAGACTTGCCTGTTAGTACCATGATAAAATTCGTTAAGAAACCAACCTGTGATGTGAACACATTAGACTTTGCTTTAGCTCATAAACAGTGAAGATGTTGTCCATACTGTTGTCGCTGGGGAAAAGTTCGGTTCAGGTGATTATTAACGAACTACTTTTGAGACGGTAACTTTCAAAAGTACTCATAATGCTGGTTAACGTGAAAGTCATGAGAGAGAGAGAGAGAGAGAGAGATTTTAGACTTGCAAATTCTAGTGACTTTCTCATTGCTTTCAACATGAAAATCTAAGATGATGTCTTCGGTGAAAACGATGCTTGGGGAAACCTATTATTATTAAATGTAAAATAGTTGAGCGAACACATGCGCAGCATTACGGTCATATTCTAAAGCTAAGTCAAAATGGCTGAAAATATTAACTGAAAACATGCCTCTTGTCTGAAAACATGAATATTTGAAAAAAAAAAATATTCAAAGATCAGGTAAGTTGCGTTAATTTGCAACGAAAATCTAAGAGCTGAAAACGTCATTACCACCTGCAGCCGCCAGCGAAGCGGCGTTTAAAACGTCGCCGGAAGCGCTCCAATTTCGTGTATGCAGCAGCCAAGGTGTGGGATGACTGCGGATAACTAACCCAGATCCACTCCCCTCGTGGACCCACAACCTGGCATTAAACCCTCGTGGAGAGCGCGGTTTCAGCCACGCTGCACCAAGCTTGCATCTTACGTGGAGGACCAAACTGATGGTCGTATAAGGTCCCAAACTCTCTCTCTCTCTCTCTCTCTCTCTCTCTCTCTCTCTCTCTCTCTCTCTCTCTCTCTCTCTCTCTCTACCACCACCCGCCCACCCCTGGCATCCCCGTCTTTAATCACATGCGCTGCTCACTGGTATGAGTCGTACGTCCTGGCTGCTCCTGTGGACTGTGAACCCCGCCGTATCAGAGACAGAGAAGTGGCTGACCAGGACGACACAAAACCCTCCCAGAGGTGACGTGAGCGATCTCTTGAGGTTCGTTACGACAGACGTATTATTATTCAAGGTGGCTTCCTCTGTCAGTTCCTATTGTAGATGGGAAACCCAAGCAGCTCCTCGGGAAAGACGGGAGTGGCAAGTGGCACGACCAAGAACCACTGTGACCCTACTCTCTCCAGCTACGGACGAAAGTCCACATCAAGGCCGGGCCTTGACAATACCCAGAGATATCATGTTACACAGCCGTCACAGGACAGGGTATGTAACGAGTTATTTCCGTCACAGGACAGTGTGAGTTACACCCGTCACAGGACCGTGTTCGTGATTGAGTTACACCCGACGGGGGGGACAGTGTTCGAAATGAGTTACGCCTGTCACAGGACATTGTTCGTGATGTTACGCCGTCACAGGACAGTGTTCTTGATGAGTTACGACCGTCACAGAACAGTGTTGGTGATGAGTTGCGCCCGTCACAGGATAGTGTTTGTGATGAGTTACGCGCGTCACAAGATTGTTCGTGAGGAGTTACGCCCGTCACAGGAGTTCATGAGGAATTACGCCCGTCACAGGAATTCGTTACGCGTGTCATAGGACAGTGTTCGTGATGAGTTACGCGCGTCACAGGACAGTGTTCGTGATGGAGTTACGCCCGTGACAGGCCAGTGGTCTTCACATGGGAATATGACATACCGTACTGAAGTGGCGGGAAAATACGGTCGGAGGCCTGGCAAACATGATTGAGGGTCTTACCGTCGTGCTCTAGTGTCGGACCATCGTGTCCAGGGGTCGTACCGTCGTGCTCTAGTGTCGGACCATCGTGTCCAGGGGTCGTACCGTCGTGCCCTAGTGTCGGACCATCGTGTCCAGGGGTCTTACCGTCGTGCTCTAGTGTCGGACCATCGTGTCCAGGGGTCGTGCCGTCGTGCTCTGGTGTCGGACCATCGTGTCCAGGGGTCGTACCGTCGTGTCCAGGGGTCGTGCCGTCGTGCTTCAGTTGCTGGTACATGTCCGCGTGTGTTAAGTTTGTGGTTTTGAGTGTTAAGTCTGACACTCCTGCATCCCGTAACATTTCCTGTTTTCTGTGCCACTTATTAAGGGGAAATGGGGTAACTATTATTATGATAGTTATTTTAAGATCTTTGTATTTGCCACTCGTTGTAGAGGGTTAATAGATAGGTGTGATCTTTTTTTTTTTTTAATTATCCAAAGACATTTTATGACCGTATATAGTGATAATGATGATACTAATTAGGCGAAGATACCTTTATTTGTTGAAGATGATACTCTTACCGGCTGTGGACACGACATTATAAGACACAGTAGTGATCATGATGTATTCTTCTTCTGTGAGGATTTGACGTTTTCCTTTCAGTAGTTTTAAGGAAAGTATAGCATTTGCTTTAATTTGGACAGACTGACAAGAGTGTTATCGTATGATCACATATGATTTTCTATAACTGTGAATGTGGTTTTTCTACATAATTCCGATATAAAAAGTGGACTTTTCTGATATTTCACCAGTTTTTACCTGTGGTCTGCTAGTGTCCGTTCTTTTTTTTATGAATAATGCAAATATCATTATGAAAGACTGTATTTGGAAATTATTTCTATGTTGATAACATTGTATTGATAAGTTTTCTCTTCATTTCCAGGTGAGGAAGAGCGAGACGCATTTAGTCAAGTCTGCCCGGTAAGTTGAACAAAAGAAAACGTTGTAGGAACATTTTCTGTAAAGGTTTTTAAAGACAAACTCAAGGTTTAGTACCATTTCTGAAAAACTTTTGGTAAAATAGTGTGTGTGTGTGTGTGTGGAATCTCCCATATCTAATTGCTGTTTATGTTAGTTGGATGTTGTTGGATTAATTTTTCTTGTTTATAGATTTGTAGTTTGCTTTCGTTAGGTTTTATCACCTTTACGTCACAGCGTAAATATGGTGATATTATTGCTAATCTCTTCTTCATTTTTGCAAATCTCTCATCCCACCGGGGCCGTTATTATGGTATACCCTTAGAAAACAAGACCTCTACAGAAAAACCATATCGATATTTTCTTGTATTTTTTTTTATCTGAAGGGAGACTAGAGGGCGAATATTTAACATGACTTAGAAATGTAAGGTGAATTTCACTTAACTAATTTACTTTTCCCCAGAGATGAGAATATTGAACGTCAGTTTACTAATGTCGCGCTGTATGGGTCATGTTGGGTCCGGGACGTGGGGGACGGCTTGGGTAGTCCCTCCACCTCCCCTTAAGCTACACAGTCTAGTGACAAATGATAACTGGTATATTTTTTGCAGTGACTCAATAAGCAGAGTTACCAAATATGAGGAAATGTCGTCAGCTAGGCTGTGATCTTACTCTGAGGTGGGGTTGGGGGGTCACCCCATACGTTTGAATGCAGAAGTTGGTCTCACCTCGCCCACACTGGATGCCGTAATGTTTTTTTTTTTTTTCGCATTTCTAGAAAAAAAAAAAATCTGGTTACCAGATTTGAATAATGAACTTTGCTTCAGAGAAAGGTGAAGGAATATGATCGAGACACTTACATTTCATTTATACATTGCCATCTATGGATAGTTTTTTTTTTTCATACCACAATAATGCTCGCTCCAATGTCTCAAGATCATCACTGCGGTATAATACAAGATGGGAAAATGGTAAGATTTGTATTTCTTATTTCTCTCTCTCTCTCTCTCTCTCTCTCTCTCTCTCTCTCTCTCTCTCTCTCTCTCTCTCTCTCTCTCTCTCTCTCTCAAAAGATATTGATTGTTTCCCAATGTCACAGCCGTATGCCGGGCAAAACGTACTCCATCCAGTGGTGTTGGGTTTTGGCTCCACATGACGAGGCGTTTCAGGACTGGCTGAGGGAAGTGGAGGACCAGGACCCTCAGGAAGCCCTGTGCGGCGCGTGCACCTCCGCTGAGATCTCTGCCGTCATGAGGCAGCAAGAAAATAATGGCATCTCCCTGCTAGAAACATGGAGATTGTGTCTCTGTACCTCGTGTGAGCAACTAGCTCACAGTGTGATGGTACGACCACCAGGACAGAACTTTGATTCATTTTTTTTTTTCTGCCGAGCACAACGTCACATTCAGTAACTTTGACCATTTTGCTGGCCTTGTAAAAGACGCCCTACCAGATTCTACCTCTGCACAAAGGATGACCTTGAGGAGATGGAAAGCATCCAGCATTATATAAGAAGTAGGACAAGTCTCACACGTTAAGTCTTCTCGCAGACCTTAGCCAATACGAATTCTCTTTAGTCATTGATGAATCCACAGATACGAGATGATCAAAAGTATGTGTAGTTGTCTGTGAATATTGCAACAGCCAGGAAGGATGTATGAACACCATCTTATTAGACTTACTGGAAATCTGCGGTACAGAAGAGGGCACAGAAGACTCTGCAGGAGACCATCTCCCTCACGTTATCATGAATCACTGTACTGAACATGAAATCCCTCTTGACAACCTGGTCGGGTTTTGTTTCAGACGGTGCGAGCAACGTGACCACGGCTCCTCACATCTCCCTGACCTGTCGACTAATATCTATCGCACCCAGTATTACCACAAGTCGACTAATATCTATCGCACCCAGTATTACCACACAATTGTTTACACATGTTTTCCCACACTGACTAAAGAGCGAGCAAGTTCAAACCATTCCAGCAGATGTTTTGTGATGTGACACCGCAGCACAGAAGGGATGGTCATCCCTCCACATGGCAGACCAGCGAGTGTTAGAACAATGGGAGATTCTCTCTCTCTCTCACTCTATATTTCGAGAGTAAATATCTGGAAGACAAGATTGGGAACATCAAAACTAATTCGTCAAAGTCTAAGAGATCCTTGGGTAAATATTTTCATATTTCAACATCCTGGGTTTCATACTGGATACATGTAATGAATTCAATTTAATGTTTCAGAGTTCACCACCCACAATTCACATGCTGCACAGAGCGTGACACAACATTTACTTGGATACTCTTAAGATGTTTACAAACCTGACTTGCTGATCACAGATATATTGAGAAAATTGAACGAAAAAATGAAAAGAACAACCTTCCGACTGAACCAATATATCTTGGACCTAAGGTGCATTTGCTACTACAAAATCCAAAATACAGTAAAGACATGGTGCTGAATGTGCGAGTTGATAGCAGTCCTTCACGTTGCTTTGATATATTGCGGTAAAGTCCTGAAGACGTTGAATTTATCTTGAAAATACATGGGTACGACCGATGACGAGCGAAGGTTTTGATCGCTGGGAGAGTTGGGTGCCGGCGTCTGCTTTTGATCGCTGGTAGTTTGTAGGGCTCTGGCCAGCTGGGCTGTGACGTCAGACCTTGTTTACACTTCAGTCTTTTCTCGTTTTTTAATGTCCGTAGCGACCAATACTTTTGATGCGCCGCTCACATATATGAATATTTTATTATCTTTATTTTCTGACGTGATTATTTCCTTGAATATGATTTCTTACCTTGTACATAGTTCCTTAATGAATATTCCACATAACTTACTTTGTATTTTATTTTACTAAACTTCATAAGTTTTCATCAAACTTACCTTTATAGGCATTTCTCTAAAGTCTTCAAAGTTTTTTTTTTATCAGACACTCAGCCCGCCCGTCCTTCCCTCACTCACTCACTGTGTGTGTGTGTGTGTGTGTGTGTGTGTGTGTGTGTGTTTAAATGACTTAAATCTGTCTTCCAGGAGCTAGAGGGATTTGTGTAGGTAATGTAATTTTCGTGTGGATATATATCCACATATACTGAGGCATCAGTTACCCCTGCATTCAGTACGGCTCACGTATGTGAGGAGAGAGGTCGGGGATACATGAAATACATGTTATATAATTACAGGATAGTAGATGTTGTAGACAGCAAGGTAGGGTAACAGCATTTGTGCTGTTTTGTATTATACTTGTTTTTTACTTGTGTTGCTGTCTGCATCATCTGCTAAACTGTAATCATTTATCATGTATTTCATGAATCCTAGCCCTCCCTCCCTCCCTCCCTCCCTCCCTTCTGACGGGAGGAGGAGGACCCTTTGTGTCCCTTGGCTCCACCCGGGCCCCACCTGTCACCCTCCTGTGCCCGATGTACTGTACCCACTGTACGCTCTGTACTGGCCTCCACCTACCCCGAGATATGTACCCTTCACCCAGACTCTCACTGAAGTGCTTCGTCTGTGTATATCTAGACAATGAATGTCTTAAAACTAGATTAAGGAAAAACTTTCAGTTATCCACAGTGGAGTCAGAAGCCCCCCCCCCCCGCCTGATCAACCCTCCTGCCATCACCTCTCTTCAAAACCATCCCTTTCTGTCCGCTGCGATGTTGCTTCACTCTCACATTTCTACAGGTATTATTATGGCCACTGCTCTTGTCAACCGCCTGCGTGTGTCTCACCCTCTGAGACATGAACCCGATTGTCTACTTCTTCCCGTAGTTTCTTCGTGCAGACCAGGCGCCCGAGGATTGACCGTTGTCATACCTCCCTCTTTCCTAGTACAGCGAAACCTGTGGAATTCCCTTCCCTCTTTCCATCTTGGTTTAACCTTCCTTCCTTCATGAATCACGTCTACAGATACCTGAGGAGTTGAAGATCATCCCTGTTGTTCTCCAGTGGACGTGGCCATGCTCGCTCAGGCGATGCTTTTGCCTCTTGTCACGTCGTCTGCTGTGTAAAAAGAGACATTCCTCCCTACCCCAGTCCATATCTATCCACCCAAGCTCCCATCCCCCCTTTCCATCTTTCCATACACCTATCCGTCTTTCGAAATTCGCGTCTCATCTTTTAGAATAGATTTCAAGGATCACTCAAATCTGATTTTAGACTTAAGACTCGACATTAGCTCCAGCACAGACTCGGTCCGTCCATGGCGGGGCTGGGCGTCCCTGGGTTATTATCTCTCCACCCTGACTACATCCTCACCACCAGAGCCTCAGCCCCACCACCTGGTCAGCCAGCTCAGTAAACCATCTAGTTTATGAGGAGATATCTCATGACCCCCTCCTCTCTCACCCTTCATTCCATCTGCCTATTCCCTCACCTACCCTCCCTTCCTTCCCTCACCTACCCTCCCTTCCTTCCTTCCCTCCCTCACCTACCCTCCCTTCCTTCCTACCCTCCCTTCCTTCCTTCCCTCACCTACCCTCCATTCCTTCCTTCCTTCCATCACCTACCCTCCCTTCCTTCCCTCACCCCCTCCCTTCCTTCCTTCCTTCCCTTACCCCCGGCACACGTCATGGGTAGGTACACCCGGCGTGGGCAACCTGGGGATTGCAGGAGTAGATTACTAGATATGGTCATCTGTTGCTTTTGAGACGTGTGGTACAGTGACACAAGTGGTGTGGTACAGTGACACAAGTGGTGTGGTACAGTGACACAAGTGGTGTGGTACAGTGACACAAGTGGTGTGGTACAGTGACACAAGTGGTGTGGTACAGTGACACAGGTGGTGTGGTACAGTGACACAGGTGGTGTGGTACAGTGACACAGGTGGTGTGGTACAGTGATACAGGTGGTGTGGTACAGTGACACAAGTGGTGTGGTACAGTGATACAGGTGGTGTGGTACAGTGATACAGGTGGTGTGGTACAGTGACACAAGTGGTGTGGTACAGTGACACAAGTGGTGTGGTACAGTGATACAGGTGGTGTGGTACAGTGACACAAGTGGTGTGGTACAGTGACACAGGTGGTGTGGTACAGTGACACAAGTGGTGTGGTACAGTGACACAGGTGGTGTGGTACAGTGATACAGGTGGTGTGGTACAGTGACACAAGTGGTGTGGTACAGTGATACAGGTGGTGTGGTACAGTGACACAAGTGGTGTGGTACAGTGATACAGGTGGTGTGGTACAGTGACACAAGTGGTGTGGTACAGTGATACAGGTGCTGTGGTACAGTGACACAAGTGGTGTGGTACAGTGACACAGGTGGTGTGGTACAGTGATACAGGTGGTGTGGTACAGTGACACAAGTGGTGTGGTACAGTGATACAGGTGGTGTGGTACAGTGATACAGGTGGTGTGGTACAGTGACACAAGTGGTGTGGTACAGTGACACAAGTGGTGTGGTACAGTGATACAGGTGGTGTGGTACAGTGACACAAGTGGTGTGGTACAGTGACACAAGTGGTGTGGTACAGTGACACAAGTGGTGTGGTACAGTGACACAGGTGGTGTGGTACAGTGACACAGGTGGTGTGGTACAGTGACACAGGTGGTGTGGTACAGTGATACAGGTGGTGTGGTACAGTGACACAAGTGGTGTGGTACAGTGATACAGGTGGTGTGGTACAGTGATACAGGTGGTGTGGTACAGTGACACAAGTGGTGTGGTACAGTGACACAAGTGGTGTGGTACAGTGATACAGGTGGTGTGGTACAGTGACACAAGTGGTGTGGTACAGTGACACAGGTGGTGTGGTACAGTGATACAGGTGGTGTGGTACAGTGACACAAGTGGTGTGGTACAGTGACACAGGTGGTGTGGTACAGTGATACAGGTGGTGTGGTACAGTGACACAAGTGGTGTGGTACAGTGATACAGGTGGTGTGGTACAGTGACACAAGTGGTGTGGTACAGTGACACAGGTGGTGTGGTACAGTGATACAGGTGGTGTGGTACAGTGACACAAGTGTTGTGGTACAGTGACACAAGTGGTGTGGTACAGTGACACAGGTGGTGTGGTACAGTGACACAAGTGGTGTGGTACAGTGACACAGGTGGTGTGGTACAGTGACACAGGTGGTGTGGTACAGTGATACAGGTGGTGTGGTACAGTGACACAAGTGGTGTGGTACAGTGATACAGGTGGTGTGGTACAGTGACACAAGTGGTGTGGTACAGTGACACAGGTGGTGTGGTACAGTGATACAGGTGGTGTGGTACAGTGACACAAGTGGTGTGGTACAGTGACACAGGTGGTGTGGTACAGTGACACAGGTGGTGTGGTACAGTGATACAGGTGGTGTGGTACTCTGACAGGTTTCATAAGGAAGCACACATACAGACACACACACACACACACACACACACACACACACACACACACACACACACACACACACACACACACACACACACATTTGGCAGGTGTCATGATGTAGGGCAAGGCCGCTGGTGCCAGAGATTATTTACGATGACTGCAGCCCCAATGAAGGGCCTCCCCTCCCTCCTTGTGTGCGTGCGTGCGTGTGTGTGAGTGAGTGAGTGTGTGTGTGTGTGTGTGTGTGTGTGTGTGTGTGTGTGTGTATGTATGTGTGTAAAAGACCTTTTTCAGAGTAAATAGTGGTATTTGTTTTTACTTTTATGACAGGAACATAACGTAGTTTTAAAAAGGTAAAAAAAAAAAGTGTTTCAAAGAGGTTTTTAGCTATACGTTGTCTGGTATTTCGGGTTATGAGAATTCTCAGTTGTTGAGATACAGTTCGTTTCAAAAAGATGAAGTCATGATAAAGGCTCCATATTCATGACTGATTTATCGAAATTACAATGAAGAATAATTTCTCATCGTCATCAACTGATAAGTCTTTCTGATCTTTGGCTTAACGCATCTCTTACAACTTCTGTCGCTCTACTTTTCCATCACCTTTCCGTTCTGACGGTACTATAGCTGTCTCTCCCACTGACAAAGCAACTCTCTTCTGGCTTCCCTCCCTCACTTTACTCCATTTCTAGCTTCCTCTCCGGCCGATCTGTCTATGTGGTTGTTGATGGATCAGCTTCACCCTCTTTCTCCATCAATAGCGTTGTCCCTCAAGGTTCTCTCCTGTCCCCTACACTTTTTCTCCTTTATTTTTTTGTCAGTGATTTTTTTTTCTTCTTAAATCATCCAATGCACTCATACGCTGACGACTCAACACTGCATTCATCCACGTCCCTCGATTGTGCTCCTTCTTCTCTCACTCGATCTGCATCTCGTTTCGACACAGCTTCCGCAATAAACTCAGACTTGGAACGGTTATCTCACTTGGGGTAGTGGAAATCTAATTAAATTTAATGCCTCCAAGACCTAGTTTCTACACATCTCTATATCGAAAACACGTAACTCTCGTCTCTCCTTTGACGATTCTGAAATTCCACCTCGACAAAAAGAAAGGCCATACCTGGTGTTACTGCGACATCCACTCTTTCTGCGAGACCCCACATTGCCGGTATAGTTACGTCTGCCTCTAAGAAACTCGATGTCCTGTTTAGATATCGAAATTTCTTTCCTTCCGAACTCCGAACAGTTGTTCCGTTTATACAAGGGACTGAACCGTTCTTGTATGGAGTACTGCTCTCACATCTGGAGTGGTTCTATCTGTGCATCCTTACTTGACATAGTTGAGTTGAAAGCCGTCCGAATCATAAACTATCCCAGGCTAACTTTAAAACCTGACCCGCTTGCCTTATGCCGCAATGTTGGTTCACTTTCCCACTTTGTAAGTGTTATTTTTGCTCCCAAAAGCTGGCTGCTTGTGTGCCCCCACCACTAACTAGACCACG
This sequence comes from Panulirus ornatus, assembly GCF_036320965.1. Taxonomy (NCBI): domain Eukaryota; kingdom Metazoa; phylum Arthropoda; class Malacostraca; order Decapoda; family Palinuridae; genus Panulirus; species Panulirus ornatus. Next base: position 67,102,614 of record NC_092227.1, on the reverse strand, counting down.
TAATACTCGGCGAGCTGCTGCGTCACATGGTTACTGTGTTGCCGATGGCAACTCAGAGGTGGACCGTGTTGATTATCTGTTTCCTTTCCCTACACCTCGAAGCTTTGGAACTCTCTCTACCCTCATATTTTTCCCAATAACTATGACCCCGCACTGAGTTTTTTCAATTGCTCCAAAATTTTTGGATACTTTCCCTCGTCTCTTTATTTTTTTCCTTTCATAATCCTCTCTATATTTCAATTAAGGCTCAACCTTGACGTGGCCTTTTGTCCTTCATTGGAGCCCAACAAAAAAGCAAAAAGATAAAGAATTTATCATACTCAGGAGGCAGCGATGTAGCCAATCAACTGGTGCGTTATTCTCCTGACCAATCACCATGCATTTCACATGGAGGAGCACCTCGAGGTCCGTGAAAAGTGGCTTGCGATTGGCTGAGCTTGACGGGCAACAACTCGCACAGAAAACGGTAAAAGTAATCGTTTTCTCCCCAGGTGTAGAGAAAGTGAGGTTTTGGAGCGAGTACATCTTCCACCATCTGCTTCTACTGCACTCCCCAGATGTGGACCTTCCTGATTATGCTTAACCCATCGCACACCACGGTACGACCTTTGAGCTCGACGGTACGACCTTTGAGCATGAAGGTACGACCCTTGAGCACGACGTTGTGATCCTTGAGTATGACTGAACAGCCTTTGGTTAGGATAGCTTGACGTTTAGACCTGGCCCTTAATTAAGGATCAGGTCAAAGGTTAGGTCCATCGTGCCCAAGAATCTTACTGTCATGCTCAAGGGTCACACCGTTGGGTTCAAGGGTCGTACCGTCGTGCTCAAGGGTCATACCGTTGTGCTCAAGGGTCGTACCGTCGTACTAAGGGTAGCACCGTCTTACTCATGGGGTCAATAGTTTAACCATTCCTTCTGAATTTCAGTAAACCTTACGTTAATGGCATCACTTGACATAAACATTGAAATATATTGTCCAACTTCCCATAGTATAGAAAAATATTCACGTTCCATTCAGCTTACAAGTGCATGGCTCTCGTGTACCACTAGGGGTACGCGTACCCCTGGTTGGAAATCACGCGGGTACAGATCTTAGAGCGGTATAGACCTCCGGGTTGAATGTACACAGGTCCAAGTGGAACGGTACACAGCTCCGGATGGAACGGTACTGTGGTATAAATCATGAAAAACCTTTTACGAAAACCGGTGATTGTTTACATTCACTTAACAGTCAGTTCTGTTTATTTTAGAGAGTTTTTATAGTTATGCTCATGCGGAAACGGAGGAGGGGTAAATTCGTACCCATTTAGAAATATCCCCCTTTGATAAGTTTATTTAGTTACCCCCAAAATATTAGAAAATTATGTATTTGTTTTCTAAGCATGGCTAGAGTTTCTTCCCCTTTCTTCTTATGTAGTGATGGAGTCAGTGTTGTTTAGAGATGGAGTCAGTAGTGTTTTTAGTAAGTTTTGTATGTATCATAAAGGGTGTGTATGTAAAGTGACCTGATATGTAGATAGTTGTACGTATACTTATATATATATATATATATATATATATATATATATATATATATATATATATATATATATATATATATATATATACACACACACACACATACTCGCCTTACCTGCCTTAGCGAGGTAGCGTCAGGAACTCAGCTGATCCCAGCCCTGCAGGACAGATTCTCGCTTGGCTAAGAGGGGCAGGGACCGAGAGCTGAAAATACTTGCTTGTATTATCATGATAAAAGTAAGAAGAGAGACAGTAGGTAAGTGAGGACTTTTCCTCGTAAAGGTCAGTCGTCTGTTCCTGATGCTACCTCGTTAAGGCGACCTTCTGGTATGGAGGGCTGGCCTTTGCCATGACCCTTGTTGGGTCGATTGAAACTCAAGGGTCGTACTGGGTCGTACTGTCGTGCTCAAGGCTCTGCGGTACAAAGGATTACCAAGAGAAACACAAATCCCCAGGAACAAGTGTAAGTGTTTTCCAGTGCCAACCTGTGTGAAAGATAACCAAATTATATCCGAAGAAGGAGTGAATAATACCGGTTTGCTACAGGAGGAATGTGTTATGAATCTTATGATTTACACTCATCTGTGACTAAATATTACCATGCCAGTTGTGAGCTAATACATATGTGTGAAATGCAAGTGTACAGCGCCAGAAGTTTGTGTTATTTTAAAGTCATTCCCTTGAGGCCAGCCAGCATGCATGGTTGTCGGATTACTGACCAATGAAAACTATTTCTTGTAGATTGATGAACGGCGCGGAGTGCATTCACCAAAACATTTCATTACTTCCGACGACCAGTATTTTTATGTGTCAATATGACTGATTTTGTAGCGTTTTCTGTGCTAGCAAATGGAAGCCAGAGTCTGAAAATTGCCATATATATATATATATATATATATATATATATATATATATATATATATATATATATATATATATACATATATATATATATATTTTTTTTTTTTCATACGATTCGCCATTTCCCGCGTTTGCGAGGTAGCGTTAAGAACAGAGGACTGGGCCTTAGAGGGAAAATCCTCACCTGGCCCCCTTCTCTGTTCCTTCTTTTGGAAAATTAAAAAAAAAAAAAAAAAAACGAGAGGGGAGGATTTCCAGCCACCCGCTCCCATATATATATATATATATATATATATATATATATATATATATATAGAAAGATCGGGCGCTATACTTTTAATGAAAGCAGTAAAGTATACCGGTGTACGTAGTTCGTATATAATAGTTAACTTTTACACTTTGGGTATGGAGACGTGTTAGCAGCAGCTTTCATCTAGAAATGTAGTCTAAATATACATCTTGACTGTACATGAACTGCTCTATCAACCAGGTATTAGGAAAAGAAAAATTATCACATGTAAATCGTTTCCCAACTCAACATTCTGTGTGATATACGTTACAGGATTTGTTTACGAATTAGAAGGAAATATCAAAAGCACAAAATGTAATTAACTCTCAGAGTCGTTTTCACTAAGATGGAAATTTGAGACAAACAAACCTTTAAGGCAAAATCCTCGTTTGTCTCCTTTATTTTTCCTTTTTTTTTTTTACTTAAAAAGTGATAATACATGAGGGAAGGATTTCCAGCCCCCCACGATCGCGTCCTTCTTACCCGCCTTCCACAACGCGTAGGGATACGTGGGTAGCAGGTGTGTTCCCCTATCCCCAGGATGAACAGCGAAATAGGCTGCAGAAATCCACATGGAGAAAAACTGAGTTAGATTCAGGTTAAGTTGCAGGTTATCATCAGCCGCAGGTTTAATTTTAGAACGCTGTGAATCATTCAGGACTTAAAGTAGCAATCTGGTTGGCATAGACCAGGCCTGGGGCAGGGCAGGGAGAGGGGGTTGGGTGGAGGAGCAGGGGTTGTGTGTCCTGGGAAAAGGGGATGTGTGGGTGGGGTGGGTTGCAATTGTTTCTTACGGGCCAGCTGATGGATGGCCCCCGAGGGGGGTGCGGTTAGCAGATGTTGTTGTGGCTGCTGTTTGTTCTTTTAGCGCAGTGATGCCTCCTTGATGATATGGGATCTCTCTCTCTCTCTCTCTCTCTCTCTCTCTCTCTCTCTCTCTCTCTCTCTCTCTCTCTCTCTCTCTCTCTCACACACACACACACAAACACACAGCGCTGTGATGACCCCAATTTCAGTTTCTTTGGGATTCTTAAAAACTGTAACTTTTACTTCTTGGCCGTGTGACCTTTGAGTACGACGGTGCGACCCCTTGCTCATCATACGGGTCAGGTCAAAGGTCAAGTAGTCGTACTTAAGGTTGCCTTCGTCGTGTTTGGGTCGTACTTTTGAGATCAATAGGTCGTGCTGGCACGCTGAAAGGGTTAAGACATCCGACCCAACCTGCCGTTTTCTTCAACCCCCCCCCCCCCCTCCACTGTCCTCTCGCTCTCTCTCTCTCTCTTCTCTCTCTCTCTCTCTCTCTCTCTCTCTCTCTCTCTCTCTCTCTCTCTCTCTCTCTCTCTCTCTTATAACCAGAATTTCCATTGTTTTCGTGGTAATGTGCTGATGTAAAGATGACACCGGGTGATGTTCTCCGTACTTAACACAGCAATAATCGGGTATACAAGTACGAGTGGCGTGAGTGGGATATTTTCCCCCGACTTGTGACAAAATCTAACCTGAATTCAAACGATGGTGTAAGAAAATTCCGATCGCGCTCTACTGAGCAATAATCACGTCTCTTAAGGCAAGTATTCGCTTATTGCCAACAGGTGTTGTTCCCCAAACTTGGTGCTGCGGAATGTATAAACCTATTTGACAATTGTAAGTGTTTTTCTTTTTTCTTTTTATCTTTTTCACTGTCACCGAACGTTCGTGGATGTAAACAAACCGCCATATTTGTTGAACCCTTCCTGATTGTGTGGAAGCATGAGTAATGGTGTAAAAACATCCAGAAGAGAATGTTGACCTGTTGGCGTTTAGTATTAGAGAAACGGAACAAAGGCGTTGTTTTTAGCAAGGTGACCGTGAGATCTACGATAACCCAGTTGGCCCTGGGTGATCCTCGCGCCCTCTCCTGCCGGCGCGCGCATATCTCCCTCACACCACTTGATCCCTACCGCTCCCGTGGCTCCTATTTTTATACAAAGATATTTATTTCTGACCCCATTTTACGTATTTCATTCTCTTAGACAAGTTAGAAATGTTGTTTTTATTTTCTGATATAGACATAAATTCGCTAGGGGTAATATTGGCTCTACGGATTTCTAGAAGAACCGTCTATATTGGCAGCTCTAGTGATGGTCGCGGACAAAATGGTATGGCTGAAATGTAGGTCAGGTAGTGACAGACGGAACACACCTGCGAGGAGATTGTACCTCCCTTACCCCCCCTAAGCCCTCCTCTCCTGGCACCCACTGAAAGCCTCTCTCCGCCTAAGGGATGGCGTAAACAGAGAAAAAGACAAAACATTCCCGAGTCACAGGGTATGGCGTATGGTGCCCCTCAGTAAGCGTTCTTAGACGGGCCGACGGTGCCAGGCAGCGAGCATTGTTCAGTGGGTCGCAGGTCGGGGTCGGCTCAGACGAAACTGGGTCATTATTACTCCTTTACGAGTGCCCTGTTGATAGGTGTCATTTATGGTCCATTATATATGATGGATGTTTACTGTATATGTCAAGAGATGTTGGAGTCATCATAGGCGAGGTGTGATTCACGGAACATATGCTCCTTCGTGGTTGCCTTACTTGACCGTCACGCATTCACGGGCCGCCTGGGGATCGAACCTGCATTGGTTCGTATCTCCGTCGCGGCAGCCAGTTCATAGTCCGCCCTGCTGTTCATCCTCCCCTGGAGCTGGACGATAAAACACGAGTGGTAAACTCTCTCCCTATTAGACATGAATAGAAATGCAAAGATTGTTTGTACGTATGTATTATGATGATGATATAAACATTCACAGCTGTGTTGCAGTGTATGGTCATCAAGTTAATAAGCTGAAGTTAATAAGCTGGAAATATTCCAGAAACACGAGTAAAATTGAGTATGGGAAAAGAATTTACCATATATATATATATATATATATATATATATATATATATATATATATATATATATATATATATGTATATATATATATATATATATATATATATATATATATATATATATATATATATATATATATATATATATATATATATATATATATATATATATGTGTGTGTGTGTGTGTGTGTGTGTGGGTAAAGGCATGTACAGAGCATCAGATTGGGGAAGAGCAGTGTGGTTTCAGAAGTGGTAGAGAATGTGTGGATCAGGTGTTTGCTTTGAAAAATGTATGTGAGAAATACTTAGAAAAACAGATGGATTTGTATGTAACATTTATAGATCTGGAGAAGGCATATGATAGGGTTGATAGAGATGCTTTGTGGAAGGTATTAAGTGTATATGGTGTGGGAAGTAAGTTACTAGAAGCAGTGAAAATTTTTTACCAAGGATGTAAGGCACGTGTGCGAGTAGGAAGAGAGGAAAGTGACTGGTTCCCAGTGAATGTCGGTTCGCGGCAGGGGTGCATGATGTCTCCATGGTTGTTTGATTTGTTTATATATGGGATGGTTAGGGAGGTGAATGCAAGAGTTTTGGAGAGAGGGGCAAGTATGCAGTCTGTTGTGGATAAGAGGGTTTGGGAAGTGAGTCAGTTGTACTTCGCTGATGATACAACGCTGGTGGCTGATTCGGATGAGAAACTGCAGAAGTTGGTGACTGAGTTTGGTAAAGTGTGTGAAAGAAGAAAGCTGAGAGTAAATGTGAATAAGAGCAAGGTTATTAGGTACAGTAGGGTTGAGGGACAAGTTAATTGGGAGGTAAGTTTGAATGGAGAAATGCTTGAGAAAGTGAAGTGTTTTAGATATCTGGGAGTGGATTTAACAGCGGATGGAACCATGGAAGCAGAAGTGAGTCACAGGGTGGGGGAGGGGGCGAAGGTTCTGGAAGCATTGAAGAATGTGTGGAAGGCGAGAACGTTATCTCGGAAAGCAAAAATGGGTATGTTTGAAGGAATAGTGGTTCCAACAATTTTGCATGGTTGCGAGGCGTGGGCTATGGATAGAGTTGTGCGCAGGAGGGTGGATGTGCTGGAAATGAGATGTTTGAGGACAATGTGTGGTGTGAGGTGGTTTGATCGAGTAAGAAACGTAAGGGTAAGAGAGATGTGTGGAAATAAAAAGAGCGTGGTTGAGAGAGCAGAAGAGGGTGTTTTGAAATGGTTTGGTCACATGGAGAGAATGAGTGAGGAAAGATTGACCAAGAGGATATATGTGTCGGAGGTGGAGGGAACGAGGAGAAGTGGGAGACCAAATTGGAGGTGGAAAGATGGAGTGAAAAAGATTTTGTGTGATCGGGGCCTGAACATGCAGGGGGGTGAAAGGAGGGCAAGGAATAGAGTGAATTGGATCGATGTGGTATACCGGGGTTGACGTACTGTCAGTGGATTGAATCAGGGCATGTGAAGCGTCTGGGGTAAACCATGGAAAGCTGTGTAGGTATGTATGTTTGCGTGTGTGGACGTGTATGTATATACATGTGTATGGGGGTGGGTTGGGCCATTTCTTTCGTCTGTATCCTTGCGCTACCTCGCAAACGCGGGAGACAGCGACAAAGTATAATAATAATAATAAAATATATATATATATATATATATATATATATATATATATATATATATATATATATATATATATATATATATATATATATATATATATGTATTATAGATAGAAGAGTATGATTTATGGTAATTCATGCATGACAGCAAATAGAAAGTTCTAAAGAAAATATATCTCGTGATGAGAGGCGGGCAAGAAGGAGGGAGGGTTTCTGCCGTGTTCTGCCTCACGAGATCATGATTACAAACTACCAGAACTTTCACATGAACACTTGTTACATGGTTGAGGCGGAGGGTGACAGATCAACCCAGAACAGACGATTACGGAAAGTGTGTGGCTGCAGGAGACACTGTTATTATAATTCAAGCAAGATTGGCGGTGAGTGTAATGCGCCAGGTCTGCCGCGCAGACAGAATGTCGTCTTAGTGGTGGGTAGATACTGGTAGATACTTAGGTAGATCAGTCCTCATGTCACACCCACACACGGAGTTAGTGGTGGGTAGATACTGGTAGATGCTTAGGTAGATCAGTCCTCATGTCACACCCACACACGGAGTTAGTGGTGGGTAGATACTGGTAGATGCTTAGGTCGATCCATCCACGTGCCACGCCCACACGCGGAACTTTGCTAGGATTGTGTATGTAGAGTATTCATTACCTGGAGATGTCGAGAATTGGTCGCATGTGATAATGTTGATATTCGAGGAATATTCATGGGTGTTGAAGTGATGGCCGGAACCATCTCCAACCCACCCTCCGTGTCAGAATTGCTGGTCCTCATCATCTTGGCCACACTCAAGATAAACCCGCTCGCAGAGAAATATGGTTAAAGATATTTAGATCTTGAAGAATTCATCTCCTCTGATTACCGACCTGTTGTTTACAGGAGGGAATCAGAGAGAACGTCATAAAGATGGAGGGGGTCCTGGTGGCGGCGACCAGAGGTGCTGTCTCCCGTAAACTTTACAGACACGGATGTCCTCAGAGTTTACGTCGTCCTGGAGGGAAAATAAATCGGAAGGCGGACACAGGCTCCAGGCGCGGGGGGGAGGTTAGCTGGCAGGAGGGAGGAGGGAGGGAGGGAGAGCGGGAACATCAGAAACCTACTTGTGGCGAGTGAGGCGGTCATGACGAACGTGTCCTGGTTCAGGTTTTCTAAATATATTATTCCAGATTTCATATTGAGGTGAAGAAACACAGCGAGGGGAACAGAAGATGAGCATTTGACTGTAATGATTTGAAGTGTAAGCCCTTGAGTGCAGCGATATGATTGTGGTAACGTTTGACTTGACCCATAGAGGTCAAGTCGAAGATCACACCATACCCAAGGTTTGCACTTCGTGCTCAAGGGTTCCAATCATCGTGTTCGAGAGCCGTGCCGTCGTGCTCAGTGGCCGTACCTTTGTCATGAAGGTGTTAGTATTGACATGTTAGAATCTAATGAAGAACATATGTTATAACATATACATGTATTGTATCACCTGTAGTTACAGTATTGTATCACCTGTAGCTGCAGTATTGCCCCACCTGTAGCTGCAGTATTGTACCACCTGTAGCTATAGTATTGTACCACCTGTAGCTACAGTATTGTACCACCTGTAGCTGCAGTATTGTACCACCTGTTAGCCACAGTATTGTACCACCTGCAGCTACAGTATTGTACCACCTGTAGCCACAGTATTATACCACCTGTAGCTACAGTATTGTACCACCTGTAGCTGCAGTATTGTACCACCTGTTAGCCACAGTATTGTACCACCTGCAGCTACAGTATTGTACCACCTGTAGCTACAGTATTGTACCACCTGTAGGTACAGTATTGTACCACCTGTAGCTACTGTGTTACACCACCTGTAGCTACTGTGTTACACCACCTGTAGCTACAGTATTGTACCACCTGTAGCTACTGTGTTACACCACCTGTAGCTACTGTGTTACACCACCTGTAGCTACAGTATTGTACCACCTGTAGCTACAGTATTGTACCACCTGTTAGCCACAGTATTGTACCACCTGCAGCTACAGTATTGTACCACCTGTAGCCACAGTATTATACCACCTGTAGCTACAGTATTGTACCACCTGTAGCTGCAGTATTGTACCACCTGTTAGCCACAGTATTGTACCACTTGCAGCTACAGTATTGTACCACCTGTAGCTACAGTATTGTACCACCTGTAGCTACTGTGTTCCACCACCTGTAGCTACAGTATTGTACCACCTGTAGCTACAGTATTGTACCACCTGTTAGCCACAGTATTGTACCACCTGCAGCTACAGTATTGTACCACCTGTAGCCACAGTATTATACCACCTGTAGCTACTGTGTTACACCACCTGTAGCTACTGTGTTACACCACCTGTAGCTACAGTATTGTACCACCTGTAGCTACAGTATTGTACCACCTGTAGCTACAGTATTGTAACACCTGTAGCTACTGTATTGTACCACCTGTAGCTACAGTATTGTACCACCTGTAGCTACAGTATTGTACCACCTGTTAGCCACAGTATTGTACCACCTGCAGCTACAGTATTGTACCACCTGTAGCCACAGTATTATACCACCTGTAGCTACTGTGTTACACCACCTGTAGCTACTGTGTTACACCACCTGTAGCTACAGTATTGTACCACCTGTAGCTACAGTATTGTACCACCTGTAGCTACAGTATTGTAACACCTGTAGCTACAGTATTGTACCATCTATAACTACAGATCCTGGTTCAAGTATAGATCTCGTTGGCAGTCGTCAAATTAGGCCTTGGTGAAGAGAGGGTGGTGAGGGGGGGGGTCCTTCTAACAGCTCCGTTTTCTTCAAGACCCAACTGGTCATGTAAACTCCAATTTTGGATAGACATATTATTGGTTCAGACAGCCCCCTCGTCTACAATTTTAAAGTTCCATGTTCTCTGCCTCTGACATACTCTTTTAGTTTGCTTGCTGGAGTGTGTTAGTTTAAGTCTGTTTAGGTCTTATGATTCCGTATTCATCAGTTTAAGTTCCTTATATATATATATATATATATATATATATATATATATATATATATATATATATATATATATATATATATATATATATATGAGTGTGTGTATTTCTCTGTGTGTTATGTTTGTGTGTCTTTGTCAGTCTGGTGGACGAGCTATCATCCTGCTCAGTCACAGATTATTTTAAGTTCGTGATAAACACTTCAAATGTCTTAATCACACGCCATTAATCAACTGAAGAAGCACGTTAAGTCGTTAATTCCGTGTCGCACCGCCGTAGTTCGCAGAGCCAAGCCGTCATGATCGCTTCCAACGTTAAATATATAAGGCAGCGGCCCATGCAAGATTTAGTCCCATTTTCTGTGAGATCCGACGTTGGGCCCAGCCAAACATTATGGCTGGAGGTGCGGTGTTTTGACGTGCGCTTATGAATCGTATGACAGCCATCCCAGCGAAGCCGTAGAATTATGATCATTTTACGATCTTGTTCGGCGTCACTGCGTGGTGTCACGCTTATCTGCTGAGGGTTTGTGGTGATCTGTGTCCGTGATGAATGGTCGCCCTCTTTGGAGTCGAACTGATTCTATAATCGTGGCCAGTAAGAGAAAAACAATGAAGTGGGTATTCAAGGCTTCTCATGTATTTGTAGACCTGACTCAGAGATGATAACTTTTTGTAGGAAGACGGGAAGACAGAAGGAGGAGGAGGAGAAATCCGCAACTTTGTCGTTCATGGCAACAAGTAGGGATCATAACGGTCAATCCTGGTGTAGCCTATCTCTTCAAAGACACTACTGGAAGCGGCAGCCAGTCGCTTGCCACGGGTCCAGAGGTGTCAGATGATACCTTGACACAGCCACACCTCACGTCTGATGTTCTGATGATGTCAAGTACGAGTGTTGAAAGTGTGAGGTGTACCTACGTATACTTTCCGAAGCTTCGAGATCTTTTTAGATACACCTGGAGCACATTATTGCAATGCCTGGGATTACATGGGGAACGAAAGACTCGAAACGCTTCTAAGTTTACGGGAAGGAAAATATTTGAATACGGTACGCAGTGTGCGGTGATGCTGTTCACGATTTGGGGGAAAAAGGAACACAGGTTCGAGTCCTGGGCGAGTTGGTAACTGCGAGGTTAAGTTTTCGTACAGTTTATTGTCTCTGTTCAAGGAGTAGATGGTAACTACTTACTTACGATAGTGATGCTAGGCCAGGTCGCTCCCAGACGACGCTGGGAGATACTAGAAATTTTTAAGTTAGGGTTACAGTAGCAATTGTATTTGCAGGGTAGACTAAACTAATGTCACTGTATTAAGCGTCCCATTTTGTTATGGTCGGTTACTTATGGATCGTGATTGGTCACAGGGTTTTGGGGCTCAGCGCCACAGAGCTAAGTTTGTCGTCACAGGTTGTTAATGGTTCAGCGCCTTATAGTTATCATAATTGCTAGTCTTTACTGGTTCAACTCTGCAGGAGAGAGAGAGAGAGAGAGAGAGAGAGAGAGAGAGAGAGAGAGAGAGAGAGAGAGAGAGAGAGAGAGAGAGAGAGAGAGAGAGAATTACAGTTTCGTATCTGATAAAACTGTACGCTGTGAGAGATGGGAAGTAGTGGTAGAAGATGATAACGATAATGTTTATAATCATTTTAGAAATCGCCAGTGATGATGACCGTGGAGGTAATAGAAACAGAAGAAAGAGAAAGGGACAATTGTGTTGGTTACGGCTGGTGGTAGGAAAGCAACCTGGTGGTGGGGATGCCTGAAGGGGTTCCTCTGTCTCCAATTCTCTCTTCCGCGTATTACCCCAGCATCACCTGCCTTAACCAGGGTGGGTCATGGCTTTTCGTAAACGGACGAGTCAGTCATTCGTCCGGTGTTATATTGGACGACGTCGAACTCTAATTTCACATTTGACCGTGGTATACTGGCAGTCAGATACACCATCTGCCATCTTAACCCGTGTTATGTATATGATTGGATAACTGGTCTAATTCTCGGTGGCGAGTGCTGTCCTGCCCCCCGTGGACCAGGCTATGATTTATTCCTGACCTATGGGGAAGGTCGCTGGCATCTTGGCATTGTTGTGGGGCGGGGTCGAGGCACTTGGGTTGAGCAGCGTTCAAGACGCATGACCTTGGGTCTGTGAGATGGGAGGGTAGTGGTCCTGGCTGACCTGTGCCTTCAGCAGGGTCATCAGTGGACTGGTTGACGGATTGGCCGGCCTGACCCGGTGACAGGGAGGCAAATGACAGTAAGGGAGGGGGAGGAGAGGGCATTCCTGCCCGTCTGTATGTAGTGTCTGTTGATGAGCCACCATTCTTGGGCTCATGGCTAGAAAACCCAGTTATGAATTGTTGGTTCTACTGAGTGTCATGGCAGAGTCTCTCACAGGCCAGGCAGTGAGTTGCGGGAGTAAAGCCACCTTGAGGCTGCAGGAGACGCCACGGGCAGGAGAGGGACAGGGCAGGAGAACGCGACGGTAGCCCCTGACACATGTACACCACCCTCGTGATTGTGGCCCGTGCCTGGTACACACGCTCCCTGAATCAGACACAAAATGGTCACGATTTGATCAGTGCCGGTGATGAGCGGTCTGACCTTACCTCGCAGGTGAAGCTGGGGTCAGGTGGTGCCAGGGTCACGTACTGGTGCTGTCGTGCCGACCTCTCCCGGGGCCTGCCCAGGAGAGGTCAGCCACAAGCATGCGTCTTTGCCCTTACGGTCTGTCAGGATGAGATCAAGCAGGAGAACCAGATGATTAGGCTGGACACTGTCTAGTGGTGGTACCTGGTCTTCACCGGGCGAGTGTAGGCCTGGGGTCCGAACCCTGGCACTGAAGATGATGGCTGCAGCATAAGATGATAAACCATTGGTATAGGCAGAAGACCTCTCGTGTGACCTGCAGCAGGAGGGAGGGCGTACAGACCACGGCGGCCTGCCACACTGGAGGGTGACAGACGGTACCACCAGCCTCTATTGTGGTTGATGGTACTCCAGCAGACCACAGGACCTGGGCGCGCTACACCACACAAGACCTTGACGGTCTATATCAACTTGGTCTGAGACCCAGATGTTGAGGTAGAAGACCACAGAAACCATCTTCAGGTAAGGAGGTACCCCATACAGACCTGGACACAGTCTCAGCCAGGAGTGGTAGGTCGTGGTGTTTGTTGTAGGTGTTGTTGGAGGCGCCGACCGCCTCTCCCTCCCGCTGTAACAAGTGCCACCCATCCCCATGTTGAATCACCAGCCTTGCGTCGTTACCAGCGTCACCTGTTGCATAACGGTGTCTGTCGGTGTGGTGGGTGACGCGACGCGACGCAGGTGTGAGTTCCCCTCCGACAGGGAAGAACCAGGTTTCAAAAGACCTTGAAAGCATGGGGGGGAAAAAGAAATGGGCGGAGAGAATTGGGTTGACGTGTGATGATTAGGGCTGGGGTCCGAACCCTGGCACTGAAGATGATGGCTGCAGCATAAGATGATAAACCATTGGTATAGGCAGAAGACCTCTCGTGTGACCTGCAGCAGGAGGGAGGGCGTACAGACCACGGCGGCCTGCCACACTGGAGGGTGACAGACGGTACCACCAGCCTCTATTGTGGTTGATGGTACTCCAGCAGACCACAGGACCTGGGCGCGCTACACCACACAAGACCTTGACGGTCTATATCAACTTGGTCTGAGACCCAGATGTTGAGGTAGAAGACCACAGAAACCATCTTCAGGTAAGGAGGTACCCCATACAGACCTGGACACAGTCTCAGCCAGGAGTGGTAGGTCGTGGTGTTTGTTGTAGGTGTTGTTGGAGGCGCCGACCGCCTCTCCCTCCCGCTGTAACAAGTGCCACCCATCCCCATATTGAATCACCAGCCTTGCGTCGTTACCAGCGTCACCTGTTGCATAACGGTGTCTGTCGGTGTGGTGGGTGACGCGACGCGACGCAGGTGTGAGTTCCCCTCCGACAGGGAAGAACCAGGTTTCAAAAGACCTTGAAAGCATGGGGGGGGGAAAAAGAAATGGGCGGAGAGAATTGGGTTGACGTGTGATGATTAGGGCTGCATTACCCCCCCCCCCCCCCCCCCCCACGTGTTAGCCAGCGGCTGTGATCGATCGCTGGTGAGGTGCGCCAGATGACTTCGCCACCCAGTGATGCTAATTATGTAACGTGTATTACTGTTACTACCTCTTTTTTCCTCCCCCACTTTGTCATGACAGCGTTTGGAATGTGAAGTTATGAGTGTGTAAATATTATATGACATTAGCCAGAGTGTTAGTGGAGTGTGTCGCCAGGATATATGTTCGCCAGACAGTGGTCACTTCCGCCACCAGCCAGCGTTCACTCCTTCCAGCCACCGTTTTCCTCACGTCTTCATGGCCTCCGTTCATTGCACCTTCCTTCATCCCTTCATCAAGCACCTAACCCTTTTCCCCTACCTCTGTCCTCCCTCCCCGTCACCCGCTACCCCGGCAAGTAGGTTAATGTGCTCATTGGCTGGTCATTTGCTTGTAACGGTGGCGGGCCCCACCCTGGGTCAACAGGCCCCGTGTGGCCAACGCTCGTTTGGCTAACTAGGCTAACGACGCCCACCTCAAACCCTCAGTAACCTACTTCTGGCGCACGCTGTCTGGCGGGGCACCCTATGGAACGGTTGCGGAATTTGGCGACGGCCACTTCTTTTTGGCGATTATTAACGTGTATGGGATCTTGGCGGGAATGTTTATAATGTAATTTGGCGGGTAGAGTCCTCCATTTTTGACGAATCGTGACGTTCTTCAGTTTTGGCGGGAATATTCGCGCACTTTCGGCCGTACTGCATTTTTTTTTTTTTTTTTATCAACATTTATGATGTATTCTTCACGTGTGTAGGACTCGCAAAAATAGTTGATAACCATTGTGTTCAGACACTGTTAAAAATACTTTTACTGTGTATTCTTCGCCAGCAATGTTGGTGCTAATGGATTCTCTTGTTATGTAGTCCGGCGACCGATAATACCAGCGAACGGCGGACAGTATTACCGCTAATTCTATGTTCTTAGTTGCAATGTTTTCTCTCTTTAAGCTCTAGGTTTACCAAATGGCGTCCTAGCTACGTCTCTTCGTTGTATATCAGCTGACTGTTTTATTTCTCTCTTGTGTCTCCCCTGATGATGTGATTATTACACGAAAGTGCACTTGGGAACTTATCGTGTTTCATTTTCCCTGTGGACTCGTGTGCGTATATATATATATATATATATGTGTGTGTGTGTGTGTGTGTGTGTGTGTGTGTTATTAACAATTTGCACTGTACTTGAGCACCCCCATCTCTTAAACAATCTCTATTATCATACATCTTTTTAACGTTACGTGTTTTTATATATAACATGTATTCAGTCAGTCTCTTCCATGCCTCCGCCGCTGTTATGTTACAAAAGTACTTCTTTAATCTTATTTCACAAGTATCCTGCTTAATTTCATGTTGTGTTATTTAGTTGCTCTATCCGTACATGGTCGAACTCTCTCTCTCTCTCTCTCTCTCTCTCTCTCTCTCTCTCTCTCTCTCTCTCTCTCTCTCTCTCTCTCTCTCTCTTTGTAGAAGGAAGCAAGTATGGCTCATATGTTACGGTTGTTATGACCCAGACTCGACCTTACTACGCTCGGTGGTCGTTAAGGCCGCCTGCTGCTGCTGTTGCTGCTGGTGAGGCCAGTAAGCGAAACGTGCAAGTGTACTTTGACCAAGTGTGTGTTAGGCGAGTGGAACAGACAGGCCGAGCGAGCGATACAAAGGAATTCACACAGCAACAGACCACTGGGTTCTTTCGAGGCTCTTGTGTGATAGTGGAAGATATCAGAAAGTCACAGATTAGTGCGGTAAAAGTTAGAAGGTATACAGATAATTCAAGGAGAATTACCTGCAAACTGCCATTGTGGCTAAGGAGGCGCAAATAATGAAAGTCGTGGACTTATGAATGAATATCTGTCAAGTCTGTTCTTAGACGTGTATATAGCACTGCTTTCAACCTCTCTGATTGGCAAATCATTCCATATGCTAATCATACTGTTGACGAAAAGCTACTTCGCCTCACTCGAGATAAAACCTTTGCCCACGAGTTTGTATCCATTATTGAGAGTGATATCAAACTAATCAAGTCTAAAGTAAGTCGGTAGATCAAGATTATCAAAGCCTTTCATGGTTTTGAATCCTTGTATTAGATCACCTCTTAACCCTCTCTTTCCTAAGCTGATTAGATTCAAGTCGTTCAGTCCGATCTCTTAGGATTTCTCGGTCGCTCGATGCTGTTGTACTCTCTCCATTCTGTCTCTGTCTACTTCTAGGAAGGGTGACCAGAACTGAACTCAATATCCAAGATGAAGGCGAACAGATGAATTGTAAAGAGTGAGGAGGATTTCCTTAGACTTAAATTCGAAGGCTTTGCCTGCGACTCCTCGAAGTTTGTTCGCTCTTTTCACTGCTTCTGTTCACTGCTTACTTTATTAAGCCCAAGTCTTTTTCCTCAGTTCAATAAAATTCATACTGTAGCTTGCCTTTTCGATTTTGCTGCCGATATGTAAAACTCTGCACTTACGGGTATTTGAATTCATTAACCACGTGTGGTCCCAGTTCATCAATAAGTCTTTGTCGGTTTGAGCTGTAGATGTTGAAGTTCATTTGTAAATCCGTTTCACAACTTTGCATCATCAACATATTTTGATATCTTGTGATGCAATACATTGATTAATGTCATTGATATACATGAAAAGGAGAAGCGGAGCCAATACAGAGCCTTGTGGCACTCCACTTGTTACGTCTAACCATTATGAGGCTTGACCATTCATCAGAACTCATTTGTTTAATGCCAGTCAACCAATTTGCTGTCCCTTGAAGAACAACTTCGTCATTTTCATGTGACTTTATTTTTGTTATAACCTTTGATGCCGAGCCTTATCCAGAGGTTTTCCATAATCTTGCTAGATGCCATCAACAACTGCTTTACTTGCCTTTTCTTTATTATTATATCATAAAGAAATCAAGCCGATTTGTCGGACATTGAGCGATGTCGTCGTAAACCATAGTGAGACTCGTTTGTTACGTGGTGGTCCACTAAATGGTTTACAGTTCTATCTCGAATGTTGGTTTGCATAACTTCTCCAACCACAGACGTTAAGCTGATAAGACGATGCTCTTCGGACAGTGACTTGTTACCTTTGTGGAATCTCGGTGTTACACTGGCACACTTCCATTTGTATGGAAGTTTTCTCGCAATAAGTGACTTATTGAAAAGGGCGATCAAGGGCTGAGGTATTTCATTTTTCGCCTCTTTCATCGTTCTTAGATGAAACATATCAGGGCCTGCGTTTTTTATTTGTTTTCATTCCGTTTATTGCTGGAAGTATGTCTTTGGCTTTACTTGAACAACGTTCCCCCTCATCAATGAAATTAGATTTAGGACAATAATTGTGTCTTCGATCTTAATTACCGATGCAGAAAATCATTTAATGGCTTCGTTGTCTTGACCCAAGTCACTATTCTCCGTAACTGATGGACCTGTAGCCTGGGTAATATCTCTCTTGCGTCTAGCAAAACTGTGACATTCCTTTAGGTTTCTTTTGCTATTTTCAGCAATATACGCTTCGTATTGACTTTCACTGTGTCGTATTACGTATTGACTTTCACTGTGTCGTATTACGTATTGACTTTTGCTTTGTCGTATAACTCCCTTATTTTATCTACGCAAATTAACATTACTTACTCCATCATGTTAGTTGTTGAATTCTCTTGCGTTTCTTATCACGAGCGACTTTCTTAAACAACAGGCGATTTTTTTATTTCTCTCATTCCCGGTCCCTGGGCAGGGTAGAGCGAGGTTGTAATAGCAAAGTTGAGTCGGTAATAAGGACATCAGAAATAAGCCTTTCAACGTTGATATAGATATTCTCTGTTGCCCAGGGGCATCATCAGTGTGTACATATGTAATCTAGATACATATACAAACACGTACATAATTATATGTGAATTGGAAATATGTACATTGTGTGTGTTTTTTACTGCCTTTGGTGTGTAGTCCAGAACCTCCCTCATCACGCAACGCATTAAGGTGTATGCAGTATGTCATAAAACTTTTCTTCAGTCACTTATAATATATATATATATATATATATATATATATATATATATATATATATGTATATATATATATACATATATATATATATATATATATATATATATATATATATATATATATATATATATATATATATATATATATCTGTGGGTGTGTGTGTGTAATATTTCACGTTTATTTCTGATATTGTCACTATATCATCGCCCGACCAAAACAAATGAACCAGGCTGGACCGCCCCACACAAGTGTTGACGTAAGCAAGACTTCACACACAAGTTGATGTTGTGATCTTCGTCAAACATTTCCTCGCTACCCTCCACTCGTTCACCTGGGCCAGGTGCTAAGCTGGGCGCTGTGGCGATCATTAGCGGTAATTCAGTAATTAAGGTCGGGTTGATTAACGGAAGGACTATCGTTGGATCATTACTAATTGACGTTACGACTTTATGGGTAGGATGACCTGGTCTTTGACCTGGCCCATGTGAAGGGGTCATGGAGGCCAGGCTGTCATACCCGTAGACCTTAATGGGTCGTACCGTCGTACTTGCTGGTCATAAAGTCGTACTGAACGGTTGTACAGTCGTACTTAAGGGTCATATCGTCGTACTCCAGGGTCGTACCACCCTGCTGAAGCGGTGGAGCGCGACGTTAACCAACAAACACCGAACATCAAAAGAGATCAAAGTCGTCGCCCGTTTTCTATACGAAAGACGTGGGAGGACTGAATTCTTCTGGCTCATATTTTCGGTCCCAAGATCTGTACTGTGCACAGCCCGGGGAGAGAGAGGAGAGAGAGAGAGAGAGAGAGAGAGAGAGAGAGAGAGAGAGAGAGAGAGAGAGAGAGAGAGAGAGAGAGAGAGCGAGGTCTTCTTGTGCTTATGTTTACGTTGGAATTTCTTGAGAGTGTCTCCCATTATGACTAATGGACGTTTGGCGCATCTTTGAAAGACGCGTTGGACCAATGTGCTCAAGGAATCCGTACATGAAGGTCGTACACGCTCTCACACGAATGAGCTGAGACGCGTACGTTGGTACCTCTCGAACACACACACACACACACACACACGCACAAACACACACACCTCTCTCTCTCTCTCTCTCTCTCTCTCTCTCTCTCTCTCTCTATATATATATATATATATATATATATATATATATATATATATATATATATATATATATATATCTACCTATCTCTATCTTTCTATCTATCTATCTATCTATCTCTCTGACACTTACACACACACACACACACACTTGTCTGTCTTCAGTCAAGGTGAGGCCGGCAGTTTACGTGGTCTGTGCTGTTTGCTGCAACTTCTTTGTCTGCATTGAGTCCCGTGCGAGAGGCAGGAGGAGGAGGGAGGAGGGGCGGGTCCTGACCCATATAATGACACCCCCCCCACACACCACCACCACCACCAGGTGAGGATGATACCCTGGTGGGGGAGGTGTACGTATAGCAGCCATGATGGCTGGGGTGTGTACTCTGGTCTGGCAACGCTGCTGTCGTCTGCCAGCCCGTCTACCGCCTGCTGGTGGGGGGCCAACCCCTCCTTTCCCCTACCCACACCTCCCCCTACGCTTTCCACTCCCCCCCCCCCCCTCCCTCCTCGCTGTATCTCTCGTACTTTTTTTTTGTATTCTATATTTATTTAACTTTGTATCTTTATCGGAGTTTTGCAGTGTTCTGTGTTTGTCGCAGACATAGTATTTCTCTTTTTCTTCCCTACAATGTTACCTTTGTTACACACACACGCACACACGCACGCACGCACGCACGCACGCACGCACGCACGCACGCACGCACGCACACACACACACACACACACACACACACACACACACACACACACACACACACACACACACCTCCATCACCGAATGAGCGAAAAATATCTTGGTCGTCCTCTGCCCCTGGAGCTGTCGTAAACATCTGATACGACCAACCTGAACATTCTGGTGCGTCAGCCTGATGACGACCCCTGGTGTTGGCTGGGGCACCAGTGAACTGGTCCTCAAAAGCAACATTTAAACCCCCTCCAGGAAGAGGTGATCTGCTGCTGTGATGCCCATACTGTGATATCGAGATGGTGGCTGCGTACGCCACACCTCGGGGGATTTGTGCTACTTTAGACCTCTAGTTCCCCCGCCTTCGTCAGTTCGTGTCACCAGGGGAGGGTGTGCGCGTGTGGACGGCGTGGCAGTACTCGACTCCCTCTGTGGTCATCAGCGATCATGTCAAACACCTGGATGGCCATGCTTCATGTTTAAGTCTGACGCGAGTATTACCTGTAACGCTAGATTCTTAGCCAGTCACACACACACACACACACACACTGGACGAGGGTGACTTAACTGTAAAATCCCTAGGCTTTCGCTGGAAGAGTGACTGGGATGCGAACCGCCATTATCAGACAGTCTAGCAGAAAATAACATGATTACATTGTAATGTAATAACATAATTACATTGTTTACAGTCTGTCATTCGTAAGGTCATTGGGGGTGGGTAGGGGCGAGGGAAGGGGTGAGGTGTCGCCATATGTAACGTGTTGGTGTCTTCCCCTCCTGATTTATCACATGACCAGCTTGGGGTGACGCGCCGTGACCTCATTGCATCGTGTTGTCATGCTCTGCAGACGAGTAGTTAGATGCATGACAGGTGACCCCATATTTTTTTTTTTTCTCTCCATGTAAGACTTATGTTCAACAGATAACGACATACTTCATCCTCATCATGTTGGAGACACATGGGTAGACTCACCTCACGATGGAGACCACAGATGGTGGCTGTGTGATGCAGGAGCTCCAGGACTCCCGCTCTCCCAGAGGTGGTGATCTCTCCCCCACAGAGAGTCACCTCACAGAGAGCCACCTCACAGAGAGCCACCTCACATACAGTCACCTCACAGAGAGCCACTTCACAGAGAGCCACCTCACAGAGAGCCACCTCACAGAGAGCCACCTCACAGAGAGCCACCTCACAGAGAGCCACTTCACAGAGAGCCACTTCACAGAGAGCCACCTCACAGAGAGCCACCTCACATAGAGCCACCTCACAAAGAGCCACCTCACAGAGAGCCACTTCACAGAGAGCCACCTCACAGAGAGCCACCTCACAGAGAGCCACCTCACAGAGAGTCACCTCACAGAGAGTCACCTCACAGAGAGTCACCTCACAGAGAGTCACCTACCCGCTTGAAGAAGGAACAAAGATGGTAGAGAAGGTCCACATGAGACCAACAAAGATGGGAGTTAAGTGAGTTGAGTTACATTAACAGGTTAGAGGGTATGAGAATCCTTCGAGTGGAAGACAGACGACTAAGTGGTGACTTGATCACAGCCTACTGGTCTCTCAACCAGGTCGGTTATGTCGTTGAGGGCAACAGTTCATCCAGACGTGTGTATCTAGTCTGACTCGAGACAACAGCAGGAAATAAAGAAACGTTCAAGAGAAAAAAATGTAAAAACGTTCGTTATCGGATGCCAGAGTGACGGAAGAACAGAGTAAACTAAACAAGATAAGTTTTGAACGTTGGTAGTGTACAGAAGGTGTATGATAGTGGAGAGTGTTGGAGGGATGGGGGACTCAGCGAGTGTAGAACTCCCTTCCTGTACAATACTGAGAGGCAGTTAGGTTTCCCATCCCTCCCCACACCTGAGTGTGCGACATCATCTACCACAACATCCACAAAGTCGACGCAGTATGGAACATCATGTGATCTCGTGTTATCATGTACACTATCTCGTTATCAGGTTCTTACAATACCCAAGCACGTCCTTAATACTTGCTATGTGTTTGTGTACATTCTCCTGTATATAGAGCAGGCATAAATGTATATAAGATTAGAGTAATTTAGAGTTCATCGACCCTCTGCTCTATAAATAATATATATAAGTCTGACGCTACCTCGCTAATGCGGGAAATGGCGAATAGTTTGAAAGAAATATATATATATATATATATATATATATATATATATATATATATATATATATATATATATATATATATATATATATATATATATAATATATGCCGTCGCTTATCGACTTGTGGTTATAATATCCCACAGCCAGTAAGGACCAGGCCATTGCACTACATGTTTATACCCACATTATGTTTATATTGTCATCGTTACCAATAGAATATTATCATGATTATCACGCACGCGACCCCGCTCACGCACACACCGCTCAACAGGTGGACACAGCACGGAACACAGGAGGAATCGAGGAGGGTATCAGTATAGACGTAAAGTAAACGTGGGAGTGGAGGATGTGGAGTGAAGTGTGTGGAGAGGAAGTAGATTTGGTGGAAAGCTTAACTGTTGATACAATTGTACACACATGGATGGGTGATTTCACATTACATGCTCACACAGCTAACCCCAAGCTGTTCATCCTTCCCTCGGGGCTGCTCGATGTATGGGGCCTTGATCTAGGCTGGTATATGTATGATAGTAAATACATGATACACATATACAAGGTTATAAGGGACGGGGCAACGCGAATGTAAAACTCAGCCCTCGTAATACACAAGGAGTTATCACACACACACACACACACACACACACACACACACACACACACACACATGGAGGCCAGGCTGTTGAACACAATCCCTTTCCGACAGAGAACAACACAAGGAGACACGCAGGGAAGGTGGGTAACAGAGGAGGCGATGGGTTGTAACGAGTTTATCAGCGGTGGGACAGGATTATTATCACGGGAGTATGTCGGGAAACCAGATAAGAGAGAGACGATAACAGATGGTCTCTGACAAGGTTATCTGCCGGAGGACAGGCACGCTATTGTGTTGTCTCTTATCTCTATTGTCGGAGACGCGATAGTAAAAGCAGATGGCCCCTGGCGAAGTAGGGAGAGAGAGAGAGAGAGAGAGAGAGAGAGAGAGAGAGAGAGAGAGAGAGAGAGAGAGAGAGAGATTGCGTGCGAGTACTTACGGACGAGGTTCTGCCAAAAGGCAGGGTTATCGTGTGGCGCGCACGGCATTCCGTAGAAATATCTGAGGTTAGTAACAGCGAGTCGTGTGAGTTAGGTGGTGTCAGACGTTGTGATGTGAGATGGAGGGACCGTTAAGTTTGTGGACTGAATGCCAGCAGCCCATGTTGCGGGTAAGGCAGAGAGAAAAGACAGCATCCAGTGCTAGAAGAGTGAAACTCGACAGCCGCTGAAGTGGTGGTGGTGGCTCACTGCGCAGCCGTCGCCAACCCTCTCTGTAGCTATGGACAGAGAAAATCTTCTTACTGTCGAGGACCCACGACAGTATTTTGAGAGAGAGAGAGAGAGAGAGAGAGAGAGAGAGAGAGAGAGAGAGAGAGAGAGAGATGCTGGTGATGTCTATAGGGGTGAGGTGGGGTGTGTGTGAGAGAGAGAGAGAGAGAGAGAGAGAGAGAGAGAGAGAGAGAGAGAGAGAGAGAGAGAGAGAGAGAGATGCTGGTGATGTCTATAGGGGTGAGGTGGGGTGTGTGTGAGAGAGAGAGAGAGAGAGAGAGAGAGAGAGAGAGAGAGAGAGAGAGAGAGAGAGAGAGAGAGAGAGAGAGAGATGCTGGTGATGTCTATAGGGGTGAGGTGGGGTGTGAGAGAGAGAGAGAGAGAGAGAGAGAGAGAGAGAGAGAGAGAGAGAGAGAGAGAGAGAGGATGACATTTGAAGTGAAGCGGTTTGCACCTGGGGGTAAGGGGGGGGAGGGGTGGGGTCTTGGGCGCGTGGTGGCTGGGCGGGGCAGGTCCGGGCCAGTATGTGTCAGGGTAGTGTAGCGGGCAGGCCGGGCTGAGGCTCCTGTGTCCGTACGTCTGACTGACTGACTGATCCCGTCCAGCACCGTGCCCAGGGCCGCCCAGGAATAGACTTCATTTTGTCTGTACTGAGAAAAACGTGTTTGACTGTCCAGTTGAAGGGCAGATAACGGCGGTCCCTCCTCTCCCCGTCGTATTATTAACTCCTTTAAACGCTCAGTGACTGGACTACATGTTGGTACTTACGAGTTAGAAAATAAATTATGCGTTTTCTAGTAAAAAGGTTTTGAGGGGACAAAGTTCAGATTTGCAGCTGCCTCTCTGGTGATCACAGAAAATACATTCGAGGAAAATGTGCCTTTTTTATTATTATTGTTTTTATTATTATATTTGTCATTATTATTATTATTATTGTTATTTATTATTTGTATTGGTAATGATTTATGAGAATGCTCTTTTGAGCATTATGAGCTGATTTCCAGACCGTATTGCTTTCGTTATATATTTTTTTATAACTAGATGGACTGCTTGTTTGAATTCTGGTGGTAAACTGACAGCTCGCATTAATGGCGAATAAGAAGTGATTTAGGGTTTTATGTGTGTTTTGTATGTTCTTCTGTATTTTGTGATTCTTTTTATGAATTACTTTTATATTTCATATATGTAATTTTTTTCATTATTTAAAATATTAATTCATTGTTTAGAAATATTCACTTCTAAGCAAACGTACCAGTGACCGCTTCAGATTTTTAGTTTTCATTATATATAGTTCTAACTTTTAATGATAATTTTACTTTACTTCCCATGTTGCGTAAATCCTTTAATGTAAATGTTGCCTTCAGCAACAATAATACTATAAAGAATATCTTAATCGGAACTCACCAGAAAATTCTCCTGGGTGCATCTATAAAGTGCCATGTCTAAATTGTGATAAGTTTTATGTTGGGCAGACTGGTAAGGATCTTTCTGTTAGACTTAAGCAACATAAATATAGTATAAGAACGGGACAAGAATCAAATGTCTAGTTTAATCACATTAAAAACTATGATCATTGTATTGACTGGAGTAATGCCATCTCAGTTATTAAGTCTCACTCCAGTACCACGAGAATTATCATTGAATCTTCTATTATTGATTACATAAAGAATTATAATCTTGATATTAGTGAAGGTCTATACCAATTGGATAACTTTGTTGTTGGGGAAATTTGTAAACTTCACCATCTTGTCCACGTAATAAGTTTATGATACGCTCGTTGTCTGTCTTGGACAATCGCATGTTTACCAAATGGCGTCCTAGCTACGTCTCTTCGTTGTATATCAACTGACTGTTATATATATATATATATATATATATATATATATATATATATATATATATATATATATATATATATATGTGTGTGTGTGTGTGTGTGTGTGTGTGTGTGTGTGTGTGTAACACGATAAGCTCCCAAGTGCACTTTCGTGTTATAATCACATCAGGGCAGACACAAGAGAGAAATATGAGAGTCAGTTGATATACAAGGAAGAGACGTAGCTTGGACGCCATTTGGTAAACATGTGATTGTCCAAGACAGACAACGAGCGTATCATAAATAAATAAATAAATATATGTATATATACCGGGGTTGACGTGCTGTCAGTGGATTGAATCAAGGCATGTGAAGCGTCTGGGGTAAACCATGGAGGGCTGTGTAGGTATGTATATTTGCGTGTGTGGACGTATGTATATACATGTGTATGGGGGTGGGTTGGGCCATTTCTTTCGTCTGTTTCCTTGCGCTACCTCGCAAACGCGGGAGACAGCGACAAAAAAAGAAAAAAAAAAAAAAATATATATATATATATATATATATATATATATATATATATATATATATATATATATATTATATTTTTTCTTGCGTTTCATGTCTTTCGTTATGATATGAATATTCGTATCCTCTATGATGTATGCTACTTTTTGATACGTTTGTTACGAATATGTTTGGGGTGTAAGGGTAATTATAATCATAAAGTTCAAGTAGATACTAATTTCATTGCACTATATTATCATAGCGTTCAGTCACTTATAGACGAGATGCGAGCGAACGGTTATGTCCGCAGACGTACGTACATACAGACAGACACACTTGAAAATTTCCTTTAGTTTCAGTGACTCGCACAGTTAAACTGATTTCAATGGAAATTTTAATTGTATGGGCATTTTACAACCATTTACAAATCGATTTTTATGAAGATTTTAATTTCATGGTTATTTCATATCTATTTCCTGTCTCATAATGACTCAGAACAATTTTTCACTGGGTGTTGATGATAGTTTTAAATGTATTCCAAAAAGATATATTGAATATCTTAGTCATACCAGTTCCGGTTCCTGTAAGAGCGGGCATAAGTCAGTAATGCAACTAACGTCCATTCTCAGGAGAGCAATGCTGCAGAGCTGAAATAGAAAGTTGGCTGCTCTGGTATGTTGAAGTGTTGTGACGGCCGTGATAAGCTGTAGATTCTGAGTAGTATGACTGACACTTGGGAGGCCATCGAGTTTGACTGTGACACTGATGGTGACAGTGATGTGTATTGATGTAGTAGACGGAATAAGATATTAATGATAGGTGAATGTTTACGACAGGTTTTACTTTTCTAATCATTATTTGTTTGATCACATATAGATAAAGCATGTCTGCGGCCGTGTTGATGAAGAGTATACAAATAGGGATAAGCAGAAACAAGTATAGAGCTTACACTGGCTACAATTGCATCGACATAGGAGGGTGGGTACAATTGCATCGACATAGGAGGGTGGGTACAATTGCATCGACATAGGAGGGTGGGTACAATTGCATCGACATAGGAGGGTGGGTACAATTGCATCGACATAGGAGGGTGGGTACAATTGCATCGACATAGGAGGGTGGGTACAATTGCATTGACATAGGAGGGTGGGTACAATTGCATCGACAGAGGAGGGTGGGTACAATTGCATCGACATAGGAGGGTGGGAACAATTGCATCGACATGAGAGGGTGGGTACAATAGCATCGACATAGGAGGGTGGGTACAATTGCATCGACATAGGAGGGTGGGTACAATAGCATCGACAGAGGAGGGTGGGTACAATTGCATCGACATAGGAGGGTGGGTACAATTGCATCGACATAGGAGGGTGGGTACAATAGCATCGACATAGGAGGGTGGGTACAATTGCATCGACATAGGAGGGTGGGTACAATTGCATCGACAGAGGAGGGTGGGTACAATTGCATCGACATAGGAGGGTGGGTACAATTGCATCGACATAGGAGGGTGGGTACAATTGCATCGACATAGGAGGGTGGGTACAATTGCATCGACATAGGAGGGTGGGTACAATTGCATCGACATAGGAGGGTGGGTACAATAGCATCGACATAGGAGGGAGGGTGACAGGTGAGCCTAGCTGGGTCAAGGGAACCAGAGAACCCTCGTCTTGTCGGAAAGGCTGGCAGCACCGTTACTGGCGTTGGTCTGATACAGAGTGAGGCAGGCAACATTAAATGTACATATATAGAGTATTCAGGTGCACACTTTACGAAATATGCTGACGTTTATAACAGTTCCAACAATGGAGGGTTAGTATACATGATACTTGAAGTATACAATATACAGGATGTAGTGTTAACAGCATCCTGTAACAGTTAACACGACTAGTGATACAGACGAGGTCCAGGATATATCAGATCTAAGAGGTAGATAGGTATATAGGACTAATATGGAAGGATAAGAGTGTGTGTTTTATTTGTGTGTGTGTGTGTGTGTGTGTGTGTGTGTGTGTGTGTGTGTGTGTGTGTGTGTGCAGTTATTATTACCTATTTGGTTATTTGTACTGTACGGGGGAGGGAGTTCTACACTCGTGGGGACTCATCTCTTGAAATGTTCGTATCAGACTTTCATGTAAACTTCTGTATGCTGCCAGCGTTCGCGGTTCATTACTCAGTTTATTCTCTTCATCTCGTACTATCAAACTACAACCTTTGCTCACAATTTTCTTGCTCAGTATCCTACTGTGGCCTCAGTTTTTTTTTTCTTCTTTGCATTTTTCAGCATAGTCAGTATTGTCATTCTTCTGTTTTCACAGACGGACAACCATATAGCCTGTGTACTTTCACTGTAACTCAGCTCTCTTATTTCAGTCACCATCTTTGTTACCCTCCTGTGGACCTTCTTTATGAAATCTTTTATGTTTCTGAAAGTCAGGTGAACAAAATTCAGATGTGTGTTCTAAAATTAGGTCAAATGTAAGCTTGAAATAGGTCATTGTGTATTATCTTATCCATGTACTTAAATACAGTTCATATGATAATGAGAAGATTTGTATCTGCGTGACTGTTGTCCAAACATTATGTTCTTGGTTATTTCGTTACGGTGTCAACCTGCAGTTTTCTTACACACACACACACACACACACACACACACACACACACACACACACACACACACACACAGAGCTTATATCCTGCCTGATTACAGCTACATGTAGGCTTTCTCACAGTGTCCCCTCCTCATTAGATAAACTGATTTTCATTTATCATCTGTCAGACCAACTCTTGTCGAAGTCGCCTCGTAATTTCTATGCAGTCCTCGTCCGTCTCGACTTCTCTCATGACTTAAGCATCATGCGCAGACGTGTCCATGTGTCAGTCCAGTCCGTCAGGCCGGTCATCAACACAGATCAATAATAGTAACGACGCTAAGACCCAGGCCTGGGGCACGCCGCGGGTCACCCTAACCCTCATAGAAAACGAACGCTCCTCTGACGTGTGTCCGCCTCACATCCCCTCCACCCAGTGTGTGTGTGTGTGTGTGTGTGTGTGTGTACCTGTCCTGTTGTATAGTCCCTGTATCACTCTTATGTTTCTTTCATCACCAAAATGAAGCTTTTGAACTTAGTCTCGTAAATTATTTCTTCACGGAAACCGTCAGTGACAATTTTGGACAACTTTGAAATGGATAACTAATAAAGGCAAATATTCGATGAATTAGATCGGATCAAACACCAGCCGCCATTAGAAATGTCTGAGCACAACATGTGTTCAAACACCTATAACGGGAAGGTTGATGGACGGGACACATGATGATAAACACGTGTAATGTGTCAGTGTACAGATATGATGTGGCTGGACACTTGTGCAGTGTCAGTGTGCGCGTGTAGCGCCGTCAGGTGATAACACGTACGCAGAAACCCCAGGCCACCATAAACTTCAAAAAGGAATGCGCTGATCCTCTGTCACCTTAATGTACTGCTCCCCATTCATTGTAGTGTTCTTAAATAAGCAGTACAACCATCCCCTACCCATTGCACCACTGTAACAAACGCTATCTGGGTGTTTCACCGTCTTCACTGTGAAACGTGTCATACCGGCTGGCAGCCTCCGGCTTCCTCACCCTCCCCTACCTTGCTCAGCTGTTGCTCAATCCAGTACTTGTGTTTCTTTGCAGATGCGAGTCGTTTGCGTCTGATATCCTTCGTAAGCAGGGGCTTGCCATCTGTCCTGCGGAAGGGAATGTGAAGGTCCTTTTGCAGGCGATATTGAATGGTTATTTGAGAGACGTTTCTTAGAGATGTTGGATGGCTTTTCTTGAATACGGCGGCTGAAATGCAGGGTTACTCAAATACTTCTGGTCTTTGAAGATTATTTGTAGATCTAGAAGTCTTTCTTGGACGACAATTGATAGGTTTTCGAGCTGGGGTGACGTTGTCAGGAGTTCACGAGGGCTGGCAAGCAGCCTCCTGATCGTGGTTTCTAAGCGCCTAGAAATCTCACCTGTTTACCCACATTTTCTTCCTTTCATGCGAGAGAATTCGGGCTTTTTCCTCATCAAAAAGGTAAGAGCTAACCATCTTGAAGACATACAGCGCCCAAAAACGAAATTCACAAAATGAAGTGGTAGCCAGGAGTAAAGAAAAACAAAATCCTTAAAGATAGCCTGAGGCACACTGAGGCGTGTTGCTAGTGCTCACACCGTAAGAAATACTAGGATCAGCTACCAGATGTACGATGATTTCACAAGCTTGCTCCTGCAATAAACCTTAGCCATATATCGCCTTTGAATACATACAGGGGTGGAGAAGGTTTTCTTTCGGACACTGTGCGTTTCAGTGTGTGTATGTGCGTCAGGTGTTGCGGAGAGCCAACATGACTCTGGGAGACATAATCTTTGAACGCGAATGTACATACCGTCGTGCTCAAGGGTCGTACCGTCGTTGTGAAGAGGGTAAACACGCCAGGGAGTGTGCGGTCTCCTGTGCGCCTGGTGGACGCACACCTGACCATCGTGTCGGTGGGTGTCTTCAGATGAGGGTCGTCTGGCCTCAGAGCACTTCCCTGATCGTAGTGATCTGTATGATTACCTCACTGTAACCAAGTCCGCCACGTCCTGAGCTGTACCCTACCTCATGTAACTTGTCTCATGTAACCCTCTGTGTATCCTGAGAATTATACACCCTATGTTTCATGTACCCTTAATCTCTGCTGTATTATTGTCACCACATATGTATTTTGTATGACGTGTATGTGATATACTTTGACCCTCCCTTGTATCCTGATGAAGGTCAGTATATTCCGTACACCATCAGTGTTGTACCTGAGTGTACACTGACACGCCTCTGCATGTGTACATCTGTGTTGCCTCACTCTGTACGACATGGACGCTGTTAACACAGTATCTTGTTTCCCGACGGGACGAGGACCCTCTGGCTCCCTGGGCCCCACGTGGGCCCACCTGTCACCCTCCTACGTCACTGTACTGTCCCCACTGTACGCTCTGTACTGGCCTCCACCTACCCCCAGCTATGTGCCCTTCACCCACACTATCGCAACACTACTTGGTCTATGTAAACTTAGATAAGTATAGACTTTTGAATTAGATTATCTATCAATTTGTATTTCTGTGGTCGTTAATTGTTGTGGTCAGCCATCCGTTCATTGTTACAGTTGATTGTTAATGCGTTACTACCACTTGCGTTACGTTGTACACATAATTCGTGGTGGTGGGTGATGTAGTAAATTGTTCCTGTATGGCGTCTCGCTGCCAGACGTGTGAAGGACATCGCCCAACGTGTGAGTGTGCGTGATCATGTCTGCCACACTACTTCTTTGATTGTCGTTATTAGGTACAGGTCATCAGTCCCGTTGTTGCCACACCGCTGGGGAACCTAACGTTAGCGACATACCCAACCCGAGCTACGTTACCAGATTTGTGAATTACGTTATCAGATCAACGAGTGACGTTACCAGGCCCTTTGACTGGCGTTATCCGCTCACCCCAAACCGTCCAGTACATACTGGAAGCTTGTGCCACGTTAACTTGCGACACTGCTGGAATCGCTTGTGGTCTGGCCACACCGCTGGAAGGCTCCAGAACCTGCTGGAGGCCACAGTTCCAGCACCTGGATCAGGTCTATGCCGCCGCTGTGGGACGGACGGACGGGCAATGAATGTGGACGGTATTACGTTATGTTATTTATGTTATGGACGTAGATATGGTCGTCCTTGCAGGCAGACGGCTTTACGTTGTGTATGTCCCGTGAGGTAATACGTGTGCAAAGACGGTCATCTTTGCGGCTCACGTCCTGAAAACGAAGGTAAATGTGTATTCATGATCAGTGTTGGACATGGTGATATGTGTGTGTGTGTGTGTGTGTGTGTGTGTGTGTGTGTGCGAGGCAGGAATGGTGAGGCAGTGGGCTCCTCTCACACTGGCTGGGACGCTGGTAGTGTCTCCGGTGTAGTGAAGATCTCCAGTGGTCCAGGTTGGTGCCTGGAGAGGTCAAGGCGTGGGTAACATTCTTGTGAGTGTTGACTGGAGGGACGGGTTGTGTGTGTGAGGGGGGGGGGGGGGGGTGGAGGAAGTTCAGAACACTAGGAGAGGGAGGGAGGGGGGGGGGTTTGGGGGGTTCTCGGCAGTGTGGTAATGAAAGGGAAGACTGAACAATAGGAGGCAAGTATTGAAATAAACATATCTTTGGCTTCAACTCAGGTAGCTCAAAATATGACCATGAATAGCCAAGTGACTCATGACCTAACTGCGTAATGTATTATATAGCCAAGTAACAATTGATATAGCTGCGTAATGCATTATATAGCCAAGTAACGCATAGTGAGTAACGTATTAGATAACCGAGTAACTCACATCCGAGTATTTCACAGCAAAACCAGGTAACTTATGGCTACATGTAATATACCCAAGTGCCTCATGGTATGGTCAAGTAACTCATAAGACAGGGAGGTAACTCATGGGACACTGAAGTAACTCATACTCAGACAAGATCACCTCCACTCAACATGACTACGTAACTCATGGCACAACTAATTCAAAATACGGCCAAGTTAATCCAGATTACAAGTTACTGGGGTTACCATCTTAGATTACAGAGCTGAAATTGTTGCCAACCACATTTTACGGTGTCAGAACAGGGGAAAGTCTGTAGTGTATGGTTTACGTAATACGTACTTTACACTGGTTTACATCGTCTCTGGTGTACGGTACAACTGTATGTGGACAGAAATTTCGGTCTCTATGCTATTGATATGAGTACAAAATTCATGTTACAGGACCAGATATAAATACAGTTTGAACAGACTGCAGTAGACCTGAATGAACTTAATCCCCCGACCTGTGAACGTTGGTGTCCACCAGAGTCTTAGGAACGCCACGGTTTAGAGGAACGTCTCCCTCCTGAAGGTGAAGTGGACGCTTGGTGACAAGTGACGTCTTAAAAATTGTGACTTGAAACAAGGCAGCGAATCAAGTGTGACATGATGGACGTACGAGGTATTGTAGTACTGACACAGACACAGAAAGCATGTGGGAAACTTTAAGAAAACAGAAAATAATAAGAGAAAGAAATTAATCGCGAAAGAATTAAGAAAAAACGAAAACATTTGTGGATAGAAAATTGATATTAAAGATGCGAAGACAGCTGTAGAAAACGGAGAATAAAAGGAGAGAAAATAAGAATATATTGTTAATGTCGACAGTGTTGATGGGTGACTGAAGAAGAACTTGCCTGGAATTGGACCTCCGTAAGGATCTCAAAATGCCTGGACAGAACTCCTCTCTGTTGCTTCTGGAGCAGTGTATTACGAAGTGTGAGTATGTTTTAGTCTCTCTCTCTCTCTCTCTCTCTCTCTCTCTCTCTCTCTCTCTCTCTCTCTCTCTCTCTCTCTCTCTCTCTCTCTCTCTCTCTCTCTCTCATACCCTTTTGAATTATATATGGGTAAATTTTGGTTTATATATATATATATATATATATATATATATATATATATATATATATATATATATATATATATATATATATATATGTATATATATATATATATATATATATATATATATATATATATATATATATATATATACATTCTCTGGGGAAGTAATAAATGAGTTAGGTACGTGTTGTTGAACGATCCTTGGTTATGTTGACCTGGTCAAAGGCCAGGCCAGCGTGCAAGGATCGTTAATGCCATTCTTAGAGTCGTATCGTTGTGTTCAAAGGTCACACACACACACACACACACACACACACACACACACACACACACACACACACACACACACACACACACACACAGAAAATACATATCTAGCAGTAGTAAAGGTAAAACGAATAAGAAATATATGGTCAGCAGCGTCATTTTTGCGCGACCTAGAGAGGCTGTTCAATAACAGGAAATGCCCATCACAGAGTGAACACACAGGAGCCGTTCCCTGAGGCTGATGAACAGACCCAGAGCATGAAGACTGACGTACCGGAACAAACACCTGTGAATAGTGACACAGAGACACACACGGGAGGTTAAGTGAAGTTGGTGAGAGATCAGTACGTATTGTGAGAGATGGAACAGTCGGGGAAACAAGTGTAGAGCGTACAGGATCAGTGTGCTTCACGGGACAAAATGGGAGATTGTAGAGAAAACCAGAAACATGGAGGCAGACAAATCCACATTGACGGATATATCAGAAAAATAGGCGGCACCGGAATAGTCAAAGATTAATGATCAGCGTAAATCACTGGTTTTTATTTGATTTCTCCTTCTCTGAAGACAGATACTTTCTAGAAAAAGAGGAAAAGGCTTAAACAAGCAATGTTGATCAAAAGAGCGCACACCAGAGGCTGCAGAAATGTTGATCGCACTTTATGTGATCAAAGAAATGACAACAACTCATGGATATGATCAACACATAAGGTTATAACTGTTTTCAGTTTAGGATCGAGGGAAACGGCGATCAGGGTAAAAAAGATAACCATGATAAATACACCTTTGATAGATATCAGATAATAAGTGTGGTCCTGTGTGGGTTGTGTAACTTCCTTATTCCTCCGCCTACTTCCAGGTGGTTTTCATGAAAACGGGAGCTGGGTGTTGGGGAGGAGGCTATCCACAAGCTCGCTTTCTTGTAGTTTTCATAAAATATAGGTAGTATGTTTGGCTTGATTACCTATCTCCATTTTCACTTCGTTTCTATGAAAAACGGACGGGTTGTTTAGCTTACCCACTTCCATGTAGTTTCCATAGAAAACGGGAGGGTCGTCTAGCTTGCTTACATCCTGTATTTCCATTCACTTTCTTCAGAAAAATAGGTGAGATATTTCTCTTGATTATGTCCATTTACTTTCTACAGGAAACGGGCATGTTGTGTAGTTTCTACGCTTCACAGATTCCCCAACACACACACACATCACCTGTGGTGCTCCATTTTTGTTGCCCGCCTTTATCCCGGGGCGTGACATCTTCCATTACCCGCGGCTGCAACAGGTCTGAGAGCGTAGCTGAGGGGCGTGGCCAGTGGCGGGGGACATTAATACCTTAGCTCCTCCAATGTGGGTCAAGGACCCTGCCCGCGTCCACTGCTCAATGGGGGCCCCCCCACTCGTATATTTTGGCTCTTTAAAATTCGGTGATGGATGATGGTCCGTCGCCATGGTTAGGGTTTGTATGTATGTTGTTGTGGTATTCGATTTTAATGAGACTCTGCTGTTCATTGGTTTATTGGGCCAGAAACCGCAGACGTGGTAGATAGATATTTGGAAGTAATGTTTACTAGGTTTACTGAGAGAGAGAGAGAGAGAGAGAGAGAGAGAGAGAGAGAGAGAGAGAGAGAGAGAGAGAGAGAGAGAGAGAGAGAGAGAATTTAAAATGGTAAATAAAGAATTAGAAGTTTATGGAAGTAACTAATTAATCTTGTAAACAGCTGATTACGGATCATATATGTATATATATATATATATATATATATATATATATATATATATATATATATATATATATATATATATATGTATATATATATATATATATTACCTAGTGACACCAAAAACATGCAAGGTCGACTATAATACCAACCCGTTTTCTATGTCTGATAAAATCGAGGACATCGGAAAATGGGTAACAACGGGAGGTTGGCAGGGAAACTAACGTATATTGCCTGGTCGATGATCCGTGTGCATTCTTGCCACACAATATATGTTCTTCAGTTATATATTCAGCCGTCTTTCGAATTTATTATGTTTCGCTTTATTTTACCAATTTTTCCTCCGGGATTATATGTGAAAAATGTATCTTTTTTTTCCTCTGTCTTTTCTTGATGCATTAAATGATCGTTCTTATTTTCTGATATATTTTGGGATGAGGTGAGGTAGGTTGCCTGCTCAGGTTATTTGATATCCGGAGTGAGATGTGAGTGTTCGTTGGCCCAGGTGGGGTCCAGCTGTGTGTTGTCTTGCTACTGTACACACCTGGACCGCTACTCACATAATGACAGTATGGCCGTTATGTGAAATTACGTAATTGTATTTTACATATTGTACTGTACGGGTTGGGTGTTCTACGCTCGTGGGGCCCCATCTTTTAACCTTTATTATCATACACCTTTGAAAGTTTTGTACACTGTGTGTGTGTGTGTGTGTGTGTGTGTGTGTGTGTGTGTGTGATTACTATTTATGTGTTACGGGGAGAAAGTGGACGTTACTTTAGTACCAAGTATGTTCATTGAGTCAAGAGGTGGAATTACAGAACTGTGGAAGGAGAGAGGAAAGTTGTGAGGAATTTTCCATGAGCAGAAACTGGGTCTTGGAGGCATTAAACTTAACCTAGTTTCGTCTCTGAGGAAAGTGTGTCGAGACGAGATGCAGACCGAGTGAGAGAAGAGGGATCAGAACTGAAGGACGTGGAGGAATGCAGTGTTCGAGTCGTAACATCATCGTTATGCATTTCTCTACATTTGTCTGTATTGAAGTCCATTGTGCTGTGTCTCTTGACTGCTGCACCAGTTTGCCTGCGTCTCCTTGAACCATTAAGTCCTATTACCTTGTCTTGAGTTTTATTTTCTAATTTTCATTCGTCAGCAAATTTCGAGATTTTTTTCCAGACATGATTCATGTATCCAGGCCATTGTAGGAGTGAGCCTTATGTTACCCAGTTGTCACGCTCAACCACTAGGGTGTCTCACCAATCAGTGAGGCTATTGTGAGAGTGTACATGGTCCCAGAAATATCCTTAACACATGGAGATGTTAAACGAAAATTTCGGTTCGTGGATGTTGCATGACGTTGGCGACCTTAATGACCTTGGTAATTAATAGGCCTGAAGCCTAGACAGCCAAGCAACCTTCTTCCCGTCACCCAGTAACGGATTATGGTTGATTGAGCAGAGGTCGGAGCTGTGGTATGGTACGGAGGTATGGAGGGGAAAGATGAGATTGAAAAAGAAGCCTGTTGTATGAATGATGCTAGATGTGTGTATGTGTGTGTGTGTGTGTGTGTGTGTGTGTGTGTCTGTGTGTGTCTGTGTGTCTGTCTGTCTGTCTGTATGTATGTATGTATATATGTGAAGTGTGAGTTGGTGTAGCAGTTGAGGAACATAGCCAGGTATACGGAGAGAGGCAGAGGTTGAGCAGAGTGTGCATCAGCCACCCTCCTTAGCTTGTGCCAGACGGCGGATTGTATGTGATTGGTAAGTTGGATGGGTTCGAAGCCTCCTATTACCAGGGTTATTTGGGTCGTCCACGTCAACTTATAACCATCAACCGGGAAGACATGAACACCTTCTTCCTGTGTTCAAGACAACACCAGGACCACACACTGTAAGATCCTTCTTCAGTCAGGGGGTAAGAGCAATACACACCAATCGTAATGAATGAATGATCTTGGAAATGAATGATCTTGAAATCTATGTTTGATTCAGAAGCTTAAACAAATAGGACATTAATTTTTTTTACTGAAAAAGAAAGATATTAACAAATGAAACGTGTTGACGTCATTAGCATATAAAAACTCACAGTAAAGCAAGAGATGATTAAGACGAATGGAGAACGATGCAGCTGAAACGACATTACATTTACAACATACAGAAAACGGAGGATAGAAATGAGAGAGAAAATGAAAAGTGTCGTAAACAGAAAACAGGAACCAAACAGTAGGCGATATATGGTTAGTTTGGTTGGATACATAACGAAGATAACGGTGATAATAAACGCAGGCAGTGTTAACGAAGGAATTAAATGGGGTTTGTTACCATTAAGTGGTAACGTGGCATCGTTGATAATGAAGCAGAGTTACCAGTAGCTGAGGGCCAGTGGAGTAACACTATTGGTAACGGCAGGATAGTAACATTGGCGTAACAACACTCGTGTGTT
The DNA here is from genome assembly GCF_036320965.1 of Panulirus ornatus. Lineage (NCBI taxonomy): Eukaryota > Metazoa > Arthropoda > Malacostraca > Decapoda > Palinuridae > Panulirus > Panulirus ornatus. The sequence continues at coordinate 67,064,922 of NC_092227.1, read as the reverse complement.
GGCGGAACTGCACGAGACCCGCTCATTGAGGACGCGGGAGCCAGCCAACCGCGCCCCTGGGTCAAGGAGGAGTTGACGCCATCTTTCAATTCCTTGCAGTGAAGATAACAGCCATCTGCCGAGCGTGTCGCCCCCTGGCACACTGTACCGCCAGCTAGGAGTGGACGCTGATCCCGCGTGTGGGACGGAGCCAACTGTCGGTACAGTGGTCCGGGACGTTGACCCAACCGTTAAGAGTCGGGTGAGCTAACGACACACGACTGTTCTATGTGCCTCATCTCCACACCCAGTACCTCACACTAGCGCGCGCGCACACACACACACACACACACACACACACACACACACACACATACACACACACACACACACACACACACACACACACACACACACACACACACACACACACACGAGGGGGAAGAGAGAAAAGGCTGTGAGGAAGAAATAAAGAGGAAGTTAAACATGTTTCTTATGAGAAACGCTTAGAAGAAATATATAAAGACATGAATGTTCGTAGATGAAGGAAATATGATGAGGTCGTCACAGTACGAAGCTAATGAGGGTGTGAGTGAGGGAATTAATGAGGTGATTTGAGGGTGTATAAGAATACCTGAGGAAGTAGAGCAAATTATAGGGATGAGAGACTTACAGGAGGAGGGTGAGGAAGACCAGAGGAGGAGGAGGGTGGAGACCTCACAGGAGGAGAATGAGGAAGACGAGAGGAAGAGAGTGTGGAAGACAGATGAGAGAGACGAGTAACGTGAGGTAGACTGACCTCACGAGAGAGGTGATCATAACTTTCTCAGCCTTCCACCGTTTAACCTATTAAACATTACGGTACGACCCTTGAACACGACGGTACGACCCTTAAACACGACGGCACTACCCTTACACACGACGGCACGACCCGTAAACACGACGGTACGACCCTTTAACTCGACGGCACGACATTTGATCGTGATGGCACGACTCCTGGGTATGATTAATGGCCAGTCCGTCATACCCAAGGGTCGTGTTCATAAGTCGTAACGTCGTTTTGAGTGGGGTTAAGTGTGAGTGATAGCTTTCTTGGTCTCAAAGGCAGAAATAGAGTCAGTTGCTAAGCAGATCTTTATATATATATATATATATATATATATATATATATATATATATATATATATATATATTGTTCACTGATGATGCGGTGCTGGTGTTAGATACGAGTAAGAAACTGCAGAAATGGGTGTATGAGTCTGGGAGTGTGTAAAAGAAGAAATTTGAGAGTAAGTGTGAATAAAAACAAGGGTATTAGGTTTAGCATTGCTAAGCGACAGGTTAGCTGAGGTGTGATTCTAAATGGAGAAAACCTGGAGGAAGTGAAGGGTTATAGATGCCTGAGAGTGGACTTAGCGGCGAATGGAACCATGGGATGAGGGGGCGAAGGTCCAGGGAGCATTGTGTTTAAAGGTATAGTGTAGTATATATATATATATATATATATATATATATATATATATATATATATATATATATATATATATATATATATATATATATATATTGGTAGTTTATGACAATAATGGAACTTCCACGGTGAAGGTGAAACACTCGCTGCTCGGTTGCCTCTCACTAACCACATAAACACATTATACACAGTAGAAAACAATTATACGAACGTAACTATTGATAGCCCTTGTCAGCCACCATGAGACACGTCAGCATATTTGTCGAGGTGGGATGTGTTTGCGAATGCAAGTTACGGCTACGTCGAAGACCGCGAAAGAACATGAATCGTTTTTTCTCGAATAAACAAAATTATTCGGGTCACAAAATGCATGTTTAAAGTCTTAGTACGAAAATTACGAGATAGTAAATACCGTTCCGTGAACGCAGGAGACGAGGCTGGGCCGAGAATAATTTGAAATAGGTGGCGGATGTTGGCGCCGAGCGTCCTAACGGTTCCGCGCCATGAAGCAACAGTGAACGCTGTCTCCCGCCCCGCCGTAAACAAGGCGCGACACTTTTATCATCTCGTAGTTAATGTCATCCTTAATTGATAAGTTATATTAGTGTAAGTATGACGTGTATGTGTGAAGGATTTACGGCATACGACGACGGAGAGCGATGACATCTTGCCTTCTCGCGCCTACTCTTTTTTTTTTTTTATTCAATTTTGTTGCTGTATGAGTTGGTTCTCCTACTGTCACTTCTCCAATTTTTCTTCATTTATTAATAAAATCATTCATCCACTTTGGTTGTGGATAGGTCATATTCATTGTGTTAAGATTTGTACAGAAAGAGGAATTACATACAAATGCAAAAAGATAATGTGGTTAAACGAGAAAATAAATGATTTTTTTTTCTTCCTTTTTTTACTGATGTTCATTTATTTCCTCAGTTGGCATCTCACGGTACATTTAGCAGGCTAAGAACTCTGTAGGTGGCACTAATGAAGGCACAGCTTTGCTTGTTTTGTTAGTATGTATGGTACAGTAGCAGGGAAATGTAGACTCCTTTGCAGTGAGAAGTCCTTTGACGAGACCCTACCCACAGTGATGCAGCCTCGTCAGAGGCGACTCTTCGCTCGTGGTGTAACTTTGAGCAGGCGGAGTCTGGTAACACCGATACAGTACTTTTATCACGTGAGCAAATGTTTATGAAGGCCTTACTACCACAAGAGAGAGAGAGAGAGAGAGAGAGAGAGAGAGAGAGAGAGAGAGAGAGAGAGAGAGAGAGAGAGAGAAATGAAACTGCAAATATTTTGACGGATTTGTGGAGTTTTTAAAGATATATATATATATATATATATATATATATATATATATATATATATATATATATATATATATATATATATATGAAAAAGTTAAAATTGACAGGTACCGAGAGGTGAAAAAAGAAAAAGAATATGACCCTCAGATGAACTGATAGAGGGTATTGTGAAGCAGCAGCCAGGGTCATTTAACCCTCACAGGTGGCTGTGGTGAGGTCAAGGTCACTCATTCGTTTTGCGAGATTCGTGGCGGTGACGTTCGTTAAAGATTTCGTGCGAACAAGCCACCGTGAGGAGAATCTTGCGTGTGACCTGTTGTTGTAGGGTGTTGAGGTTAACCAACATGAACAGATGGATGACGCTGAGTGTGTGTGTGTGTGTGTGTGTCAGTGGGGAAGAGATACTATATTCTCTCACTGAAATAGTGATTGACTGTACATTCTAACTTTGTATATAGTTGATAAAAATGGCGATTTCATTTCATATATCAATGATTTTCCTTTCTTTTTTTTTTTTTTTTTGGAACGTTTTTTCTTGGATGTTGGGTAAATGTTGACAGACGCCGAGACCTCACCTCCTTCCTCCTCATCACACAAGGTTGGCTGCCTAACGTGAACGCGTTGCGCCCACTCGAGTACCGACGACTTCTATGTCTTCAGTCATGACTTCAGTCATCGCATTCAGGGGGAGCTTTAGAGTCGTCCTTGAGGGGTGAGGCGTAATTAATCGTCGCGTGGAGTGCGTCGCGTCGTTGTCACCTTCAACACCTGGTTGTGTGGAATACGAGACGACCTCGCTCCCGTGTTGTGGTGGTGGTGGTGGTGGTTGTGGGGGGATGTTATTGCCACTTTAGTGGTCACCGTATTCTTGAGGCGGCTGCCCGCCCCTACGCTACACATTGCCCAGGGAGGGGGTTGTGTAGGGCGCCTGGTGTGGAAAAGACAACACTAGGAAAGTATTGTTCTTATATATATATATATATATATATATATATATATATATATATATATATATATATATATATATATATATATATATATATATATCCCTGGGGATAGGGGAGAAAGATAACTTCCCACGTATTCCCTGCGTGTCGTAGAAGGCGACTAAAAGGGGAGGGAGCGGGGGGCTGGAGATCCTCCCCTCTCGTTTTTTTTTTTTTTTTTAATTTTCCAAAAGAAGGAACAGAGAAGGGGGCCAGGTGAGGATATTCCCTCAAAGGCCCAGTCCTCTGTTCTTAACGTTACCTCGCTAACGCGGGAAATGGCGAATAGTTTGAAAGAAAGAATATATATATATATATATATATATATATATATATATATATATATATATATATATATATATTTTTTTTTTTTTTTTTTTTTTTTTTATACTTTGTCGCTGTCTCCCGCGTTTGCGAGGTAGCGCAAGGAAACAGACGAAAGAAATGGCCCCCCCCCCCCCATACACATGTACATACACACGTCCACACACGCAAATATACATACCTACACAGCTTTCCATGGTTTACCCCAGACGCTTCACATGCCTTGCTTCAATCCACTGACAGCACGTCAACCCCTGTATACCACATGACTCCAATTCACTCTATTTCTTGCCCTCCTTTCACCCTCCTGCATGTTCAGGCCCCGATCACACAAAATCTTTTTCACTCCATCTTTCCACCTCCAATTTGGTCTCCCTCTTCTCCTCGTTCCCTCCACCTCCGACACATATATCCTCTTGGTCAATCTCTCCTCACTCATTCTCTCCATGTGCCCAAACCATTTCAAAACACCCTCTTCTGCTCTCTCAACCACGCTCTTTTTATTTCCACACATCTCTCTTACCCTTACGTTACTTACTCGCTCAAACCACCTCACACCACACATTGTCCTCAAACATCTCATTTCCAGCACATCCATCCTCCTGCGCACATCTCTATCCATAGCCCACGCCTCGCAACCATACAGCATTGTTGGTACCACTATTCCCTCAAACATACCCATTTTTGCTTTCCGAGATAATGTTCTCGACTTCCACACATTTTTCAAGGCTCCCAAAATTTTCGCCCCCTCCCCCACCCTATGATCCACTTCCGCTTCCATGGTTCCATCCGCTGACAGATCCACTCCCAGATATCTAAAACACTTCACTTCCTCCAGTTTTTCTCCATTCATATATATATATATATATATATATATATATATATATATATATATATATATATATATGTGTGTGTGTGTGTGTGTGTGTGTGTGGGTGGGTGGGTGGGTGGATGGGTGGTTTGATAGGGTAAGTAATGAAAGGGTAAGAGATGTTTGGTGATGAAGAGAGTGTGGTTGAGAGAGCTGACGAGGTTGTGCTGAAATGGCTTGGACATATGGAAAGATTGAGTGAGGAAAGGTTGACAAACAGGATATATGTGTCATATTCGAGGGAACAAAGAGAACGGAGAGACCAAATTAGATGGTGTGGTGTCAAATTAGATGGAATGATGGAGCTTTAAAGAGTTACAGTGGTCGGGGCCTGAACGTACAAAAAGGTGAAAGGCGTGCACGGGATAGATTGAATTGGAAACGATGTGGTGTTTAGGGGGCGACGTGCCATCAGTGGATGTGGATAAGAGGCTGTGGTTCCGATGCATTACATAGTACAGAGAATGGATGTGAGTGAATGTGGCCATGTCCTCGCCAGTTACTAGCGCTACCTCGCTGACGCGGGAAACGGCAAAGATAACTTTGCAGAGATAACCCGTTCTAAGTTTCGGACATGATATAATGCGTGTTACATATTGTATAGCGGTAAGGTAGTGTTCAGGTGTTGAGTGAAGGCCAAGTGGAAGCAACACAAGGCGGGGGTGGTGTGGTGTGGTCACTGTGGCCAAGGTCAGCACTGCTGCAGGAACCTGACGGGGAACACCTGTCAAGTTACGCAAGGGATTTGACGGACGACCTCTCCTTATGGACAGTAAACACACACACACACACACACACACACACACACACACACACACACTCACAGCTTCATAAATACATTAGAAGGAAATTGTCTGTTACAGAACAATTAATTAAGGAAGGGTTCAAGAGAATGATATGAGGGTATGTGAGGAAGTGGATGACAAGTTGAAAAGTGTATCTATAATGGCAGGGCTGTGGCGCCAACACCATGGGTTGGGGCTTGGGAAGCAAGACAGCAAGAAGAACAGACATACACACAGCAGTAAAGGTTGTTGACCTACGTAAGAATCTGATGATACATCTCTTATGTGTTGACGTGGTGAGCGGGTACACCTGTCTGTAGCAGCTTCTTCGAGATGTCGCTGGAAGAAGAGAAAGAACAGAAAATGGACGAAAGGGCAGATGTTTCACCTGTCTTTTAGAGAGGCGCACGGGAACTTCCCTAAAACAACAGACTTGTCTCTCTCAGGAGTGTGGCCAGTTGACATACATCATGATATTCTCTCTCTCTCTCTCTCTCTCTCTCTCTCTCTCGTATGATATCTTATTTCCTATATAATCCTCTGTCTGCACTACCTCGTCTCTCTGTCATTGCCCACTTCCTGTGGGAGACCTCTGGTGGTGGCGTCCCGTAGCACCAGACAGACGTCTTTCATCTCTCAATATAAGTTAATTAGAAATATAATAATATCCCTCCCTTAACAACCAGGAAGCAATCATCTCCTCATGATGCTGACAGTTGGTCTTTCAGACACCAGCGGGGGAACAAAACAACGTTGTGGGTGTCACATGGGGGTCATGCTGTACACGTATTGGGATGTTTACATGTGATGATTGTTATGGCGGTCCTGGCCGGGGGGGGGGGGGGGGGGGGGCTCCGCCATCATTGTGACGTACACGGGTGTGTCTGTCTGTGTGTGTTTGTGTGTGTATGGACATATGTATCTGTGACTGTGTACATGGGTATATGTAATTATTGCTTATTCGTAATTATCATTTTGTACAGTACAAGGACAGAGTTCCTTAATCATCTAATGCCATTCTCCCACTCTCTATACTCTATTTCTTTCCATTTTTTTTTTTTTTTACATATTTCTCGTTTTATTTCGGTGTGTCCTCTGGTTGCTCTATGCCTAGGCCCGTCGAAGAACTGTTTACTGTCTCTATCATCGATCTGTTTTGAACTCTTAAAGACTGTAATCAGGTCACTCCTCACTCTTCTCTCATCCAAGTAGGGCAAATTTGAAGCCTTTCCCTGCAACTTCGCTCTCTTACTTACTTCTGGCGCCATCTCTGTTAGCCCTCCTCTGTACCTTCTCTGTTAGCTCCTTGTGCTTCTTTAGGTGCGATGACCAAACCTGAGAAGAATAGTCTAGTTTTGGCTGTATGTAAGATACGAGATGCCTGCTGAATATTCCCTTGTTCATATCCTTCATGACTATTGTGGCAGGCAATTAACTTTCCTCCCAATGTAGAACTCTGGCGACAGGTTGAGGAAGTTGTCAACTACCTAGTCTTTCTCACACACACAATCCTGAAGTTTATTTCGTGCTAGACAAGTGTGTTCTTGTGTACGCATCTCCATGGCTGTAGTAGCAACGCCTCTGTTTGTGGAACATACAGAAAGGTTGTATCTGGATGTAGACCAGTTTTCATCATGGTTGTGACCGTACTTAGGATTTTCATTTCGTCAGTAGTTTCCATGTTTGGCTTACACTGTACCTCTATTTCATGAGAATCGAAATTTATGTAATTCGTAACAGTTCAAATATCAAAATATATATAAGATCAGAAACGTTTTGCCTTTATGATGAGTCTAAGAATACAATATTCTAGATTGTTTATAAATATTAGCTTGATTTCTGAATTTCTTTGTTTCCATAATTAGTTTTTCCGATTTGAATATTTAGGTTTATTAGTTACCCAAAACTCACACGAATGAAAGTCCATTTTCTTTGTACGATGTTATAAACGCCACAGTGGATGATGTACAGTTGAGACATTTATATTTATACTTGGTCGCTTTTTGGTTGTTAAAGTTATAGTGGGTTGTCCGTAGGTTATGTTACTTGGTTGTTCCTCGGTTTTGTAATGTATACTGTTTGCTGATGGTTCCATCTTTGTGAAATAACATTTGGAAAGATGTTGGTGTTTATATTGGTTATATATGGTGGACGAGAACAGCTTTGCCTTTTTTTTCTACTGGCGACAGTTTCAGGATTTTCCTTTTTATTTTTATATAATTCATTGTAGTACTTCTCAGTGTTTGTTATTCTAATTATTTACAGCTATGATGCACGTGCTATTCTATACCACTTGATCACCCGCAACAGTTCTGACCATCGTCTCTTGTTTCCCCCGCAGCCATCCAGTCGTTGGACTCCCTCAACGACCAGATTGTAGAGTTCATCTTCAGCGGCACCGACTTCGACGACGACAATGGCGGCTCTCCCAAGCAGCGCGAGGCCCTCAAGTCCTCCATGGCTCTTATGAGGAGGCTCCTTGTTGACGCCCAGGTGAGGTGCAGCGCCTTGTATGTCGCTGTTGACTTTATGCGACTTCCTGTCTTTCCCTTTAGTGTTAATATTATTCCGTATATTCCTTCTTTTCCTTTAGTTTTGAATTATAATTTATTATCTATATTCCAAAATGTATGAAACGGAGGTTCATGTGGTTTGGTTATATTAGCTTAGGTCAGATTTGGGTAGATCACCTGGTCAGATAAGTTAGCTTAAATTTGGCTAGGTTACCTTACCTTCAGGGGACTCAACATAGGAGATTGTGATATATATATATATATATATATATATATATATATATATATATATATATATATATATATATATATATATATATATAGATGAAAGGCGACCTGGGTGTCATCTTCGATAAAGTTCTGGCGCTACCTAGGTCATTGTATCAAGGTGCTATTAAGGATCTTGCAGCCTAACGCAGCGATACCTTTACCTCCGGTAGCAGGAAAATGTAGACTCCTCTGAAATGAGAAGTTCCTTGACGAGACTGTATTCCTAGTGATACAATCAGATACGAAAGAGGGGGTACAGAGGTGTTAAGGTAGTTTACATTACACACAGAGCAATACAGAGGAGGGGTAGTGGTTTATATTACAAACAGGACAGTATATATATAGCGGGTATAACGACAGTAGGTGAGAGTGATAGTAAAGACAAGACAGTAAAGAGGACGTAATGTAGCAGTAGGCAAAGGAGTGTGAGTTCGAGTAACTCAATGTGTGTCCTCCTGCCGACAGAGTAAGTTCCGCAAGATGGTGGAGGACAACAAGCAGTTGGCCTCCAGGATCGACAGCGACCTGCAGACGGCCCACCAGGAGGTGAACCTACTGCGTCAGGAGCTGGCCGACACCAACCGTCGCATCACGCAGCTCCAGGCCCACACCAACACTAGCCCTCCGCCGGACTCCACCACCTCTCCTCCCTCCACCACCACCACCAACACCATCAATGGCTCCAGCAAATGTGAGTACAACACTCTCTTACTTCTGGGTTGGAGGGGCGTCTGCCCTTTCAGTTTGCCTTAGAATTTGATGTTTATCTGTTGAACCGTTTTTAGGTATATGATTTGGTGAGTGACGGGTTTCAGGTAAGAATGGTTATGGGAGAAGTATGATACAAATAAGTTAGTATGATTCCAAGAAATTAGGAATCCTGCTCAGATGCCGAAGATTCTCATACGAACGGTTGCTTCGATCATCCGTCCTTATATGAAATACCATTCTTCACGTCCAGAGGTTCTGCCTGTACATTTGTACTTCACCGAGTCCAGACCAAAGCGACTTATTTATCTCTCCCAGTCCGGCCATGAAATTTTACTCAGTTTCCCAACACTTCAGCGTTGGTTCTCTTTCCTCCTGAAAAAGTTACTCGGGTTTCTCTTCCCGGGAGCTGGCAGCTTGTGTGCCGCCTCCATCATGAGCTAGGCTACGCAGTGCCCGTCAAACCACTACGTCGCATGATTGTACGTCGCATGACTGCTGTATGGCCGTTGGCAACTCCAGGGTGGGTTGTTGTGACGTCTGTCTCCATCCTTCCACTGCTTAGTTTTAGATCTCTGTACTGGTTCATGTCTTTTTTAACGGCCGTGACTTGAGTATTTTTAAAGGGCAAGTTGACCACTTCCTCAAAAGCTGCTGATTCATCACTTCATTAATATTTTTTTTTCTTTTGGTCTTTTTATGTTTCCGTTTAAGCCTGATCTCGATAAAAACTTCTATCTTTGACCAGATCATTCGGCAGAAAAGGAAAAGAAAACTGGGTGAAATGACCAGTGACATACGTAAGCAAGGACGAAGGCCAGGTTGATGGAGAGGTTAGTGGGTCCGATCTGAAAATGGTAAATCGAAAACTGGTGTTAGATAAGGAAGGTTGTCGGATAAGATATATAACCAACCAGGATAAGGTGAGAGGAGAGGCTAGGTGGACGAGATTGATCGGGGCTGATTGATGGAGTGGTTGGTTGATGGATTTGGTTGACGGGTCGTGATGATGGGGGATTATTAGGTACATGATGTGAGCTTTGGTTAAGGAGGCAGGAAGAGCTAGGTCCGCTTCTGTTTTATTGCGTTCATAGCTGGAGTTATATGTAAAGCGGGCAACTGTTTCGTTTACATGCCAGGATTTCTTGAAAATGTTTCAGAATTGAGCACGACGGTACGACCCTTGGTTAAGATGTTGGATCCTTTAGACACTACAGTGCGACCCTTGGGTACTGCCGTAGTACCCTTAGACGTGAGCTGCACGATCGTAGGCTGTGATGGCCTTGCCTTTCACTTGAGCCGTAAACAGTTATTTCCAGAGTCAAACCTTTATAGTCAGTCATGGTGCTAAACGGTTGCAGTGTCGTGCTCATGGGTCGTACCTTCATCATCAAGGAGTTAAGGAACAGGAAACATGTCTCTCATAAAAGTGTTGACCATTCCCACAAACTTAGCACATTTTTGAGGGTACTCAGTCTCTGCTCTGGCTACTGTACACTGTAATGTCCCATAGTATGCGAAAGAGATTAGCTATATTTATTGAAACATCCTCCATACCTTAGCTTTTAGTTTTCCAAGTCAGCTGAATTTATCTCAACCAGAAGTACAGCATGGTGCCAAGAAGCAGCATCCATTATCAAGACACAAACTATACTGTAGTGGCTTATCTTGTAGACTCCATTACCTGGGCCTCTGGCCTCGAATTGGCTCTGCTTGGGTTTTCCAAGGACGGTATATGTGTATCAGGTGTAAACGAGACGTCACCACCGTTATGAAACTCTAATGTTAATAGACATTCACACCTGACCAAGGGAGGAGAAACTAGTGTGGGGGAAGTGTACACCTCTTGCAACAATGGTGAACGCGGTAACGGTGTAGGCTAAGACCTCAGGACTGGCTTTGTATCAAGTTGAACGCACTGCATCTCGCCTTGGTAGCACCAAGCGATGATGGTAACAGGAAAATAATGGGTGTACAGCTAAGAAACTTCAAGGGTTTCCTACCCGGCACAGCCTAGTCAGTCATCTGGTTACGGAGTTGTGTTCACAAACTGATCCGCGAAAAATGAAGACAAGGAAGATAACCCGAGATCAAAACGGGTTTAGAAAATGAAATAAAAAAGTATGGGGTATTTTGAGAAAGATGACTTTAAAAGTCATCTTTCTCAAAATTTCCACTTAAATGTACAGTTTCTGAGATATTCACCGCAGCAACAAAAACAATGCAGCATAGAAAAATGATCACTTAAGGTTTTACAGAATTCCTGAACATCAATTGTTGCCTTTTTTTTTCTTTTTCTATTAATAATCTCAGCAGATGTACATCTTATTCAAGTGATTTTTTTTTTCCTGGAACATGCTTCTTATTCTTGATTTTTCGTGGGTTATTTTGTGAGTGCAACTCTGTACCCAGTCCACCGACAATATTGTATTTTGATGTCAAAATGTAGGGGAACTCTTGTGGTTCCCTTAACATACTTAAAAACTCTCTTGTGACTTTAAGCCTCTTTTGGAGTCCTCCTCCGTCACATCACGTCTTCACTAATGATTAACTTGGTCTTGCCTGGTCGGTTTTATACTTTTCTCTGTATGGTCATGTATTCGTGGTAGACTGTCTCAAATGATTCCCTCGCATGATTTTATCGCTGGTGTGGCAACAACTGAGGCCGGTATGTAGTTCCTGACATCAGCCTCTTTATGTCGAATATTTACCGACATCCAGTCTCGTATGCGTTGTTTGTATTTTGAGGTGATGGCCTTGGGTGTCTCTTGTGTCTCGCTGGTATGAAATTTGAAGCATGGTTATCCTACCTGCCCGAGAGAGAGAGAGTTTTGTGCAACTGTATCTTATCTCCCCAAGATCTGTAAGCTTATGTTCGTAGTCTTAACTATTTTTTTTTTCTAGACTCTCTTCACGTGACGGTGTCGATGGACCAGATCTTTTGTTTGGTTACTCGTCTCTGCTTGTTCACTGTGGCGTTATGTTTGGTTGTTGGCAGCATATTTGGTTGGCATACTTAGTGTGTGGGCTGACCACCGCCATATGTAGTGATTTACAGGTCTTACAGTTCATGTTACAATTCGTATTTCAGTACATACATTACGGTGTCATATGGAAATGACTCTTTTCTCGATATGTTTTGGATGAATTTTTAATTGTCCGTCATCTTTTACACCAATATCTTTATTTTTTCTCCTTCAACACTTCCCATAGGAGTAAATTTATCTTTCAGTATGTATATGTAATATCTTTTATCTAGTATTTCCTTTTAAGTGCTGTCTTGCATTTGTTTTTTCAAACGTAAACACACAGATAATCCTCCCCCCCCCCTCAGGCCAGCTCTGCATTTCACGTAAATCTGATTGTGAATCATCATAGTCTAGTTGAGTGGGTGTCCCACTGAATCTCTTGATGTCATTGGGAAATAGCTAGATGCCTGTTCCACTGCAGGTAACTTTGGGTATGTTAGTGATAACAAAACAGCAATGGCCCATACGCTGATCCCTGAGGTACCCCAGTTGTCACATCCTTTCATTCCTACTATTGCCCATATAAGCTTACGCGTTGCTCGGGTGCAAGCAAAAAGGATGTTCAGTTATTGTGCTCCAGTTTTGCATTTCTTTAACTTGTGGTTTAGTATGAGATGCGGGTTCTTATTCGATGCCTTCATAGAATCAAAATACATAAAGTATACAGAATCATCCTCTATCAGTAATCGATTCCATTAACACCGCTAGTTAAACTTACTGGTCTGTAGTTTCCAAGGGAGACCACCAGTCACAGCTGGCGGGTCCTCCAAGTACTCACCCACGTATACCGTCCTCTTCAAGTACTCACCCACGTATACCGTCCACTTCAAGTACTCACCCACGTATACCGTCCTTTTCAAGTATTCACCCACATATACCGTCCACTCCAGCTGATTCTATTTTCACGACATTCTTTTTTCTTTTACTGTAGTTAACATAGTGCTAATGGTGTTCAGCTCTGGTGCGTCATCTTTGCGATGCACTATTTCTTTTTTTTTTCATTCTTGATTTAGACACAGTTGCAAGAAAGTGCCTCAACTATTTGATATTTCCCTTGTCAGAGGTGGTGGCTTCATGATGACACAGGTTCTTGAATAAGTCGGTAGTACCTGCCTTTGTGTGGGTATCGATCTCAGGTACTTACAGAATTTCTTCAGGATATCCTGCACTTGTTGAGCCATGTGTATCTCAGTGTGTGTAGTAATCTTTCTAATTGTTGTCTCATTACCTGGTGTCTAAGGTTATCATATCCCTTGTAAGACATGTCCATCTTTTTTGTTGACGTATATTGTCCTTATGTTTTGTTTTCATGTAATACCATTCAGGAAGGTACTGTCAGATGGTACCGTTTCTTTTTTGTTTTCTTCCTATTGCCTTTTGGGTATATAATATCCTTGAGTACGTCATTGATGATAATGCTTCTGAATTTATACCATTGCTTAAGCTGCATCGTTCTTATATTCGCAAGCCTCCTCGTCCCAGTCTTTATCTAATCTGCAGTTAGTTTCGTACGATATAGTAATCGCAATTAAATCTTTCTCTGATATGTTTTTGCTGTAAAAATACTCACTGATCCACTCACTGGATGGCCAGTTTCACCTCAAGGGTGATGTACTTAATTCTTAAGTCACTTCTGCCTCACTTGTAGCACTAAGTCCTTACGCTGGCATTATCTGGCCCTGTCCTTATTGTTGTTAGTCTGAAGTAAGGTTAATATTTGTCCCAAGGGACAGAATGAAAGGTGAGGAAAAAAAAAACGACCAAGGGAAGAATTTGAAAGAATAAAAATTGAAATACAAGTGAAGTAGAAAGCACATAGGCTGGCCACCTAGCGGAGACGATGTTAACTCAATGAGTTATAACTTTACGTTCGTGTCAAGTTAAATTCTCTACTTTCCATGCTTACGTTACTGTCAAGGATTTTCCCTGAAATACTGTTTCAGCATCACAAAATATAAATTCACCTAATGACGAATCCTTAAATGAAAACATATTTTTGTTGATTATATATATATATATATATATATATATATATATATATATATATATATATATATATATATATATATATATATATGCGTATGTGCGTGGGTTGGGCCATTCTTTCGTCTGTTTCCTAGCGCTACCTCGCTATCGCGGGAGACAGCGACAGTATAACAAACATGATATATATATATATATATATATATATATATATATATATATATATATATATATATATATATATATATATATATATATATCAAAAACGATGTATTAACATTCTATATTAGATATTTATTTTTTGCCTTCACTTCAAGCATTATCAGTGCATTATTAACATAATGTTTTAATTCTTGACGTATAAATAATTTGAGCACATACTTTTGTCCTTGTAAACAAAACATTAAAAGTATACATTATTTACATCATGATTGCTTTTTTATTATTATTCGTTAGTCTCTGTTTAGGAGGACTCATTGGCCTGTCAGGGACAATTTCTGGATCTGGTTAAGTTTCCCCTGTGTTCATTTTCTGAATATGTTTCTCCCAGGAGTTTCCTTCCTCACTGTTACAAGGAGACCAGATTGATTTGTGCCGTGTCCCCATGCTCATCCTGTGAGCGGTGGAGTAAAAGGATTACAGGTGTTCAAAAAGGATTTAGTCAGACCCCAGTGGGTTGATATTACATAAGATGTTACAGTTCGTATCTCAGTACATGCATTACATAGTTTCATATGGTAACTTTTTACCGACATGATGCAAAAAGTGGATACAAATTTAGAATTTCAGGTATGTTGTTATCACCAGTTTGGTGTTGTGACATTTCTAGGTTTATCTTTTACTTGTGATTTCTTTAGTGTGGGCCCACAACGGTCGTGGGGTGTGCCTTCCCTCCCCAGGCCGTATCATGTTTCCACGCTCATCACACAGAAGGTCACACCAACATTCCTTTGTTTATCCCAAGTTTTCAGTACTTTGTGTATATGTTTCTTTTATTATTATTTTGTGTAAATAGTCAGGTTCTGGACAACAATTTTTCTCTCTTTCAATTAATAATCTGTGGATTTTCATATTAGGGTCCGACGTCAATATATAAGCCTCGCTGATTTTACACGTAGGTAGAGCTATACACACACACACACACACACACACACACACACACACACACACACACATCGTCTGGCATGACGTAATCCATCACATCACGATCACTTGCGGCCGCACTCAGGACTGGAATATTGCATCTTGCTATCTTCTTAACACTGGACCTCTCGCTTGATGCTTCTGTCCTTACCTCACTACTGCTGCGTGGATCGGGTATGGCCTCTGCAATATCTTCACCCAAAGTAAAATTTTGATATATATATATATATATATATATATATATATATATATATATATATATATATATATATATATATATATATTTATACTATTCGCCATTTCCCGCGATAGCGAGGTAGCGTTACGAACAGAGGACTGGGCCTTTGAGGGAATACCCTCACCTGGCCCCCTTCTCTGTTCCTTCTTTTGGAAAATTAAAATAAAAAAATGAGAGGGGAGGATTTTACAAACAAACCGAAGAGGCGAACCAAGTAAAGGTTGCCAGTCTAGTGACATTATGTCAACAGCGAACTTGAAGAACAAGTGAATAACGACCAAATTCTTGTATCACTGATCACCTCGACTTTAAACTTTACTGTTTCCAGTCTGTATGTAAGTTCCCAACTTAAGATCAACTATATCCTTCAGTCACTTTTATTTCAATTCGTAAAAATCACTTTATCAGTATTCCTTAGGTCTCTTATGCAGTTTTAAGAAACTTATTGCATATTTGTGAGAAATCTTGTTTGAGACACCTATAACAAGCAGGAGACATACTCGAGTATTTAGTACATCAGTAAGTATTACAATATTCACAGTCCACGAATAATATTACGCTGGGTCACGCTGGACAACACTGTCATGGATCACAAGCCCATGTCTCATTTGATTAATATTTATTCTTCAGCTCTCTGTTGATTACTGCCACTTGTCTCCCATCCTTCCCCTGGTCTATCCCGTAGATGTGTATGTGAAAGTGAAATTAAACCATCCTTTTCATATTCTCTATCCTTTTGTTCATGACTTAATTTTTTTTGTGTTATATTTTTTCGGTATTTTTGCTTGATTCTCTCGCGGTCGCCATTAACCTATGACTCTCCTGTTCCTGGTTTTACTCTATTCCATTTACACAGTCAGTATATCACATTAATACTGTCTTCTTAGGTCACATTACCGGAATTACACGCTCAGATAATGCAAAAGCTTTCCTTGCTTATCAAATTACGAACGGACCAGACTGGACCGCATATTAAGCGTATGTAAACTTAAGTAACCAGAAAGTCGAATAGAATTACAGATAAAATAAACTACCGTGTAACCTAATGTAACATTTTAAAACTGTACGTGTAAGAGTAAAGAAATATTAAGTTAGTGTCCACAGGGAACAGTTGTGAGCACCGCTTCTAGTGGGCGGAGTAAGGCGAGACGTTTATATTAGAGGGAAAATGTGGGTAGGCGAGGATTGCGTACATTGGGATGATTTACCTCCGTAAGATTTAAGGATTTTTCTTTTTTTAAACTTAAAACTGTACAGTCATTGGCCAGCAGGGCATCTTAGTACTAAAGTGGGGTCATTCCCCCCTGAAGGGCCTTCTCACCCAGTGCTCAAGAGTAAAAAAGCCATTCTTCCCAAGAAACTAGACCCCTTGAGACCCTTTTTGACATAGCATCGTTCCAGTTCTCTCTGTTCCGTGCACGTCTTTCACCTTCCTGCATGTTCAGGCCACGATCACTAAAAGTCTTTTTCTCTCCATCCTTCCATCTCCAATTTGGTCTCCCCTTCTTGTTCTTTCCACTTCTGACAACTACATCCTCTGTCAACCTTTCCTCACTCACTCTCTCTATATGTCCAGACCATTTCATCACACTCGCTTCACCTTTCTCAACCACACTTTTTATTTCTGATCATCTCTCTTACCCTTTCATTACTTGCTCAATCGAACCACCTCACACCACATATTGTCCTCAAACATTTCTTCTCCATCTCATCCAACATCGTTTATGCATCCTCATCTATATCTCATATAACATTGTTAGGACTACAACACTTTCAAATGTACAAATTTTCGCCTTCCCAGATAACGACTTTTCGTTCCACACATTCTTCAGTGCTCCCAGAACCTTTGTCCCCTCACCCACTCTATAACTTCCTTCCGTTTCCATGGTTCCATTTGTCGCCATATCCACTCCCAGGTTTCTAAAAACACTTCACTTCCTTCAGTCTTTCTTCATTCAAACTCACAACCCATCTGACTTGTCCCTCTACCTTGCTAAATCCAATGACCTTGTTTTTATTCACATTTACTTAAGAGCATTCTTCCAGACTCAGTCACCAACTTCTGCAGTTTCTCACTCAGATCTGCTACCAGTGCTGTGTCATCTGCAAAACAATAACTGACTCAGTTCTCAGGGCCTCTCGTCCCCCACAGACTGCATACTCGCCCCTCTCCAACACTTGCATTTACCTCTTTCACCTCCTCATCCATAATAAAATTAAACAGCCATGGTGACATCACATACCCTTTTCCGCAGACCAACCTTCACTTGGACCATTCATTTTTCCTCTTCTCCCTTCTTCCTACTTCTTACTCCCTTACTTTCTTACACCCTTGAAAAAATCTTCTCTGCTTCTAGCTACTTTCCTCCCACACCATACATTCTTAAAATCTTCCACAAGACATCTCTGTCAACCATATCACATGCATTCTCCGTAACCATAAATGCCATTTGTTTCTCTCTAAAAAAAAAAAAAAAAAATCACATTCTGTACAGCAAACATCAGATCCACGCATTCTCCACCACTTCTTAAATCACAGTATTCCTCCTCCCCAGTCTGATGCTGTGTGCATGCTTTCACCCTCTCCATCACTGCACTCCCATACAACTTCTTACCAGGTACACTCAACAAAGCTATACCTCTTTAGTTTGAACACGGTGTCCTTGCCTTTATACAATGGCACTATCCATAGATTCACCCAATCCTCAAACGCCTCACCATACATACATTGAAAATCCTAACTAACCAATCAACAACACCGTCACCCCCGTCTTAATAGATTTAACTGCAATATCATCCACTCCAGCCGCCTTGCGTCATCTAATATTTCGCACGGCTTTTCTCGCGTCACCAAACCACTCTTCATGACTGTCACACTTCACTTTTCCCAACCCGACCCAAACATCTTAATCTGCCACTCTGTCGTTAAATACATTCAACAGTCCTTAAAAATACTCGCTTCATCTTCTCCATATCTCATCACTACCTGTTACCACTTCCCCACTTGCCCCTTTCGCCGATGTTTTTCTAACACTGTTAACCTCCTTCAAAACATCTTATTCTCCCTTTAAAAATGACCTGTTGGCCAGCTCCTCAGGCCGAGTCCACAAGATATCTAACCTTACGTTTATTCTTAATCTCATATTTGAAGTTTCCTGCGTGGCATGCGTTACGCAAGTTGAAAGTGTTCTCATGCACGCTAAAAATTCAAAAGTTTTTAAGATTACGCGAACTGTACCGAAATCCCTTAGTATTTAGGTTTTTAATTTCGTGTTACTGTAAGAGTAAGTTGTGGTGTGGACGTGTGGGATGGAGGCATTGTATTACGCTTTTGTACCTTCAGTCGTTGCTCGCACGCAGCTCTTAATACAGACCTGTGTGGAAAAGAAAACGATTATCAAAGTCTCAGTCCAAACAGAAACATATGAAATGGACATGTCACTAATACAGGAGGAGGATCTAAGCTTCCTTCGATAGGAGGTGGACAAGTACGTCATATAGGTGGGTCAGATGATGATAATGACCTTCATCTTGATAATAGGTTGCAACAGGTGAGGTCAGGTGATGGCTATGTTGGGTGTGGCGGGTCGGGCCGTGACGGGCGCCGCTGGTGTTGGGTGTAGACTGGTTTGCCAGACGCACAACCCGCCGCCCTGTGCTGGCCAAGGGGCTCGGGGGTCTTCTGCACCTGCGGGTCTCCGTGCTCGTCCCCCCGTGGCTGGCCTGACCGCGGCAAGACGCGCGTCGTCGTGTTCACAGCTGCTGGGTCGCTCATGGCCTCTCAAAGGAACGACAGTCGAGGAATGTGAATATCTAGTTTCTGGTCGTCTTTGTGAGAGTCGATTGATGATAATTACGGCGTAACGAATAAATCATTTTCCACTCAGGCCAAGAAGCCGAGGAAGTGGTTGTGACGGGTTTGTCGTTTAATGTGTCCAATGCAGACGGTCGTTGAGGGCTGGCTCATGATAAAGAAAATGGGAAACTTCTTTTCACCGTGACGGCAACCTGACCCGTCCATGACGTCAGGAGATCCGCAAGCACCTCCCTGTCACGTCATCCGTCCGTCCCTCTTATTGTCACGTCATCCGTCCGTTCTTCTTACTGTCACGTCATCCATTCGTCCCTCTTACTGCCACGTCATCCATCCGTCCCTCTTACTGTCACGTCATCCGTCCGTCCCTCTTATTGTCACGTCATCCGTCCGTTCTTCTTACTGTCACGTCATCCATTCGTCCCTCTTACTGTCACGTCATCCGTCCGTCCCTCTTATTGTCACGTCATCCGTCCGTTCTTCTTACTGTCACGTCATCCATTCGTCCCTCTTACTGTCACGTCATCCGTCCGTCCCTCTTATTGTCACGTCATCCGTCCGTCCCTCTTATTGTCACACCATCCGTCCGTTCTTCTTACTGTCACGTCATCCATTCGTCCCTCTTACTGTCACGTCATCCATCCGTCCCTCTTACTGTCACGTCATCCGTCCGTCTTACTGTCACGTCATCCGTCCGTCTTACTGTCACGTCATCCGTCCGTCCATCTTACCGTCACGCCATTCCATCCGTCACTTCATCTTCAGTCCTTACGCACGTTCCAGTCAGACTTGAGGTAAGGAAGCGTTAGGGTGTCAGGTGAAGGATCTAGGATGGTAGGGAACACCACGTAAGCTGTGTTGCCTCACGTCTGACCAGCTGCATGTGACGCATCTGGAAGGAAGTGTCGTCGTCATCTGTGTCGTGACGTGAGGTCGGTTGGTTGATTGGGATTGAGGCTCCATCAGCTGCTTGCATCATCAGATGAGATGTAGCTTCACTGCCTGACAGGAACTGACACTGTTTCCCTTCACCTGAGTCCCGGTCTGATTTCATTTTTGCACTGACGCGCAGCAGAGATATGAAAAATGAAAACAAAAAGTCCTACTGAGACGAATTCCACTGATAATTCTCTCAGGTCTGAAACCACTCATCATCTCCAGTAACTTCTGTACTTCAGCCACATTTCCTCTCATCTGATCGCTCTCTAGCCAACTCCTCTGCTGATGAAGATGCTTTATCTGGCACATTCCTTCCCTCTAATTCAACTACGGATGATTCTATATCTCGTCATCCGCTCCCATCATCTGCTCAACCTGTGCCATCTCGAGCAGGATCTTCCGAGGGCTTTCCCGTCTCCAGGTGGACAAGGCGTGTGGCTTAGATGGCCTGCCGCCTTGAGTCCTCAAGGGGCGTTCCTCTGAGCCACGCGTGATCCTCCCTCGCCTGTGTCGCCCCTGCTTAAGGAACCAGACTTTCCATTCCTCTTGGAAGCCCGCCTTGGTGCAGCTCATCCTTAAGAAAAGAGACCGCTCTAACCCCTCCAGCTATCACCGCATTGCTGCCACTTCTGCCGTCTCCGAAGTCTTTGAGACTTTTTTCCCCCTCACTCTCCCAAATACTTCATCCCGTTCTCTACGTTCTACCCAACGACGGTGGTGGGTCTCCTGGTGATCTGTCCTCTGTGCCTCACCTCTGGCCCTCGTCTTTCAGGGATTTTGATGAAACTTTTGTCGTGGCCCTCGACGTCTCGAAAGAATTTAAGGAGGTGGCGTAAGGTGATGGTCACAGATTGCCTTTTGTTTCTGCTTCTTTCTGTTCCCTACGACAAAAGATTCCTCTCTGGCCGTTCCGTCAGTGTGTCAGCAGTGGTGATCCTCAGAGTTCTGTTGTATCCTCAATAAATGATCTCTTCAGTTCCTAACGCTATTCACTCTTATGTTCATGATTCCCCTTTACACGCTGGATTTCACTTTCCCTTCCCTCCTCCTCCTCCTCCACATACTCGCTCTCTTTCTCGTCCTGAACATAGTTTCTCTTTAACTTCGGACCTGTGCGGCATCTCAGAATGTTGAAGTAGTAACCTGGTTAAATATAGTAGTACTAAAACGTAACTTCCTCCTGTATCTCCTTCTAAGAAGCATTCGTCTCCCTTATAATATTAAGTTTCAGAGCAGCACAGTTCACTCGTGTAATACAATAACAAAAACGTATTATACGCAATGATATTCTGCCTTGGCCCAGAAAGGTCTGGTTAAAGGCCTGTCCTTCAAACCTAAAGGTGCTAAGGTGTCTGAAATAAGAATTTCATCAGTTTTTCTGATGATCTAAAATCATACATTTGAGGGTTTGGAACAGGTTATTTCAGTTAATGAGAACAAGTTATTCATCCAAGGAAATTATAGTCTATCTTCACAAGTCTCTCTCTCTCTCTCTCTCTCTCTCTCTCTCTCTCTCTCTCTCTCTCTCTCTCTCTCTCTCTCTCTCTCTCTCTCTCATTATGAGTGTCGTGTGTCATGTGTTCGTCCGTTGTCAGCACCCCCCCCTGCGGGAGTGTCACCCCATGTATTCTCTCTCTCTCTCTCTCTCTCTCTCTCTCTCTCTCTCTCTCTCTCTCTCTCTCTCTCTCTCTCTCTCTCTCTCTCTCTCTCTCTCTTCCGGTCACATTCACTCCACACATCGTATTTCTATCTCCACTTGCTCTGTCCTCACAGCTTGTGTACTGTGTCCTCTTGCTCTTCCACCCCCGCCGTCAGCATGACGTGACGACCCTTGGCTGGCCACGACCCTACGACCCCTCACTGCATGAGGGCCTGGCTTGACCGTTATACCCAAAGAACGTACCGTCGTCCTCCAGGGTCGTACCGTCATGTCAAGGGTTGTACCATCGGACTTCAAGGATTGTCTGGTACTCCTGGGTTATACCGTCGTACTCCAGGGTTAAACCGTCGTACTCAAGGGTTATACCCTCTCGTGTTCAAGGGTTATGTCGTCTCGTGCTCAAGGGTTGTACCGTGGTACTCAAGAGTTACGCTGTCGTACTCAAGAGCTGTACCATCCCTCGCAAGGCTTATATGGTCGTTCTCACGAGGGTTGATGTTATTCATCATCTTGCGTTAGGTGGCCACACATCCGTCATTGTTGCCACTGTGCGACCGACTCAGATGATGGTGCAGGGCCAGGACCCAGGTGGGGTGGATACGAACAGGTGTGCTGGTAGTCATTGGCAGTGTGGCAACCAACAGAGGAGTCGGTGTTACACTGAAACTACGATGCATCTCGCCCCGTGAGGAAGGTCACACCAGGTGTTGGTGGGCTCATCATACGGCTGGTGTTCATGTGTGTGTGTGTGTGTGTGTGTGTGTGTGTGTGTGTGGACGCCATCCTTGACCCGACGTTGGTAGCGGCCACTCCTCTTCCCCCTGCGCCTCTTACCTGTAGCATTGTCCAGCGTCCTCCTTTGCTCTCACTCCCCCAGCACTCCAAGTCCCATCACACCGGGAGCATTAGTTATCACGGCATCTCCCCGCCTCCCTCCCTCACCTTCCTCTCTCACTCTCTCCACTTCACATTTCACACACACTCACTCACTCTCTCTCTCCTTATCCTCCTTGCTACGCTTCTCACTTTGTTCTTCAAATTTTCATTTTGTTTTGACTTGTTTGTCATACATCACCTATTCCTTGTTACACCTACCCCGTCACCAATGATAATGATAATAATAATAATGATAATAATGATGATGATAATAATAATAATAATGATAATGATAATAATGATACTGATAATAATATGAAGAATGGTAACACACGAACAAATTATTGAATGATCTTCAAGCATAGGATAAAGATACGTAAACTAGGAAGTCCATCACTTGTAAGCGAAGGCATAATGTCACCATATATACACAGTTCTAAACTAAATATCTTTACGTCGGAGGTTCATCTAGACGAGACAGAAGATGCAGTGATGACTGAGTTTCAGTATCATTCTCTGGGGTAGAGATTTCTTTGCTTGTGCGAGAGATATTCGCTCACAACACTTGGGGAAAATGAAAGGTGTTCGCATAATGCTGGTGGTGTCGGCTGCTGGATATGTCATCTTTGACTCGATAATATTCTTATAAAAAGATGTAGAATGAAAACAGAGATCTGGGCTCATTGATCGAAGTTACAGGCCAGTGTAGCTTCAAGTTCAGAATTGTAGGAAGGGCAACATGCTGTTAATTGTTGGAAAGAAAGAAAAAAATAGGAAGCAAAACAGACTTAAATACATTTGAGAGTTTACAAGAGATGACATAAATGTGGGTGTAGAAGTGTTCACAATACAAAGACGAGAGGTTGATAGTGTGTACTTGATTGCTGATGAAGGGTACGATGGTTGGGATGGGGCTTTGGGTTTTCAGCGGTCTGTACGAGCCTGGATGGGATCGATGTGTTTGTTTGTGGTGCGGCACTGCAACTCGGGGACGAAAGATCTCTGGTGGTAGGAGTTGACGGTGGCGAGAATAGTTTCTCTCCCTGAACTGTTGTTGGTTGATGTGCAGGTGATAGTTGAAGAGAATTAGGAGGACCAGTGTTCTGATAGGTGTGTAAGAGGAACTGAAAATGGGAGGAAGACAAGGCAGAAGAGGCACGGCTGAGTTCGGGAAGACTGAGAGTTGTGTAGATGTGGTGGAGTTAGGGAGCAGGGAGTCCACGTGTCTTGAGTGGACGGAGAAGGTAAGGACGACACTTGGAGGATCAGATGATACCGCTGACGTGTTCGCTGCACGTTAGTCTGGCGTCCAGAGTGAGGGCCACGTAAGGCTCTACACAAGTTGTATGCAAGAAATACAATTTGGAGTTGTCGTCTGGGGATAATTACTATGCGGCCAATTGGGGCTGTTAGCTGTAGGTGTGGGTCCTTGATCTGGCCACACTGTCGTTAACGCCCTCTGGGACACCAGTGGGTCAGATAAGGTACTTCTACACGAGAGAGTCATCTGTGTTGCAGTTAGACCGGAGACAACACGTGTTATACCCACTCAAATCCTCTCTAGGGAAATCATACTGGGGTATTATATATAATTTATGATTTCCATTTTGTGGTAACCTCGGTGTTTGAAGTGGGTGTCAGTGGCCGGCATAGAGTTGTTCATGACGGACATTGTGCTTCTATGCCAAGCACTGTGTGTCTGTAGTGGTCAGTGATATATAGTGGTGGGTTAGTGTCTTTCCTCGCTAAAATTGTGTTGTTTGTAATCATAAATTCTTTGCCACAAGCATAGTGTTGCTTAGGTCAAATGTGCTGGGAAAAAACGTATGAGACTTGTTTAGGGTAATTAGGGTATTGTGTGGAACATTAAGGGTAATGTTAGGAACATATAGGGTGTAGTTTGGGAGTTATAAATGTTTAGGGCAGTTATGATGTTCTGTGGGACAGTTAGGTGTTGTTAAGGGCAATTATGATGTTTTTGGGATACACTGTTTTGTCGAGGGTACTTATGGTGTGGCTTGTGGCCGTTATGTTCACGGCTTGTGGCTGTTATGTTCTTGTCTGGAGCAGTTTATAGTGTTGTTTGGGTAGTTATGTTGCTGGTTAGGGCATTTATGGTGTGGCTGTTGGCATCTCAGGGGCAGGCCATTCCGATATCTGTTTCCTTCCCTACACCGCTAATACTTGGGCGAAAACTCTGCCTTTGCATGTCTTCAACAACAGCTCCGCGACCCGACTCTTTTTAAAAGTTTTTTTTCTTTTTTTCCAATTCCTCCAACAGCTCTTCTCTCTCCTCCACTGTCTCTTTAACTCTTTTTTTTTAATATTTCTTTTAAATGCTATTGTAGTGTCACTTGTGTGTGGTCTGGGCAACACGTTATGTTGTCACAGTCAGCATATGCCTCCGTGGGGCTCGCCGGCAGTGGTCGAGATTGACCATCACCTGGGCGTTGGGACGAGCAAGTGTCTCACCATCTGAGGTCTTGGTGATGTTGAGGTTTTGTACCTCCGTGGTGAGGCGATTAGCGTTGCTGACCATGACACATTCACAGGCCGCACTCAACCCAACTGTTCATCCTTCCCTAGGGATTGATCAGTAAATTTGGTGCTTCGCTTAAGCTAGGCGTCAGTGAGGTAGAGATGACCTCTATTAGGGTATTCATTTGTCTGTGCCATTTTAGCTTATTAAAAAAAAATGTATATCAGGTGGTTTTACAGTGTTGCATCGCCAGCTAATATTATAGTCAGTTCTTGAACACGAAGGGATGATCTTAGAGCTCGACGGTAACTACCTTGACCTGACCCCTCGAGACTCAGGTCAGAGGCCAAGCCAGCATATACCGTAGGGTCGTTAACGTCATGCTCAAGGATCATACCGTCATGCTTACGGGGCAAGACTGTTAAAGACCTTATTCTTGTTGGGTACAACATAGGAATCACATGAGGATATCTTTCAAAAATAATAATTTTTCCTTAGTAATTTGTTAGCAATTTGCGAGGTAACAAACTCTGGCTCTAACTGTATATCTGTTTGTGTGTGTGTGTGTGTGTGTGTGTGTGTGTGTGTGTGTGTGTGTGTGTGTGTGTTTCTTCCTCTTTCCTTTCCGCTGGGATATCCCGCAGTGGGCGTTGCGGTGTGGGTGTTGGGAAGGCTCATGGGGCAAGACGTGTCAGGTAGCAGGGTGTTATACGGTCGGCTGCCGCCCCCTTGTGCACAGGCAGCGGCGCGAGACAACCTTTGTCTTCGCCATAAACACGATACCAAAATTACGTACATGGCGACCCCTGGCGGCCGCTCCCTCCAGTTGCTCATTTGACTCGCCGATGACAGCAGCGTCGCCGACGTGAATTGAGATGTTTCGCGTGGATTACCGTTCAGGACGTGTCGTCGCCTCCATGACCGATATGTAATGATTTGTAGTTTCTCTCGGGTTATGTATTCGTGCGGTTAACGGACGGGAAGGAAAAGGCACAGGACACTGAAAATATGGAGTAAACACAAGGCGGCCATGTTGGTAAGTTAAGGTTCTCGAAATGGAGTGGAAAGGAATTTGGACGTATGTCGGAAACCTCATCCCGGGGAAAGCCAGACCGGACAAATGTCTGGAAGAAGAGGAGGAGTTCCTGGACGTGCCCGAGGGAGAGGAGCAAGGGCTGGGCACCGTTACCAGGAGGAGGAGGAGGACGCTGGTGTGGGACGAGGACGCAGGAGGAGGCGTGGGCGCTGCGTCAGCCGAGGGGTCGTGCCCTCCCGGCTCTCTGACCGAGGCCAGGGGCCAGGACGAGACCCGCGCCACCTCAGACGACGACACTGACGACGGCGGCGACCAGGACGACGAGGAGGTCGTACAGGTGGAGGAGGAGGGTGCGCAGGGTGAGAACGACGGCTGCGACGAGGACGTGGACGGAGGTGCTCTCTCCAGCTCCCAGACTTCGAGCGACTTCGAGGTCTCAGACGAGGTCGATACTGAGATCGAGAACAACGTCGTTGACGAGTCCAGTTTCGAGATCTGGGGCGAGGTCCAGTTGGGGGGGCGGGCCAGCCGTGTGTGTCCGGCCGCCACGGCTGACGTAGGTGGCGGGGGCGGGCAAGCTGCTGCCGCCCTCACAGCTGGTGGAGGGAGGAGAGGAGTAACAGCTGGTGCCGAGGACACAGACACCACAGCTGGTGCCGAGGAAGCAGACACCACACCTGGTGCGAAGGAAACAGACACCACAGGTGGTACAGAAGAAACAGACAACACTGGTGTTTCGGAGAAAACAGACACCACAGGTGTTACGGAGGACACAGACACCACAGGTGTTACGGAGGAAACAGACACCACAGGTGTTACGGAGGACACAGACACCACAGGTGTTACGGAGGAAACAGACACCACAGGTGTTACGGAGGAAACAAACACCACAAGTGTTACGGAGGAAACAGACGCCACAGGTGTTACGGAGGACACAGACACCACAGGTGTTACGGAGGAAACAGACACCACAGGTGTTACGGAGGAAACAGACACCACAGGTGTTACGGAGGAAACAGACACCACAGGTGTTACGGAGGAAACAGACGCCACAGGTGTTACGGAGGACACAGACACCACAGGTGTTGCGGAGGAAACAGACACCACAGGTGTTACGGAGGAAACAGACACCACCGTTAGTGAAGAACGGGCAGAGGTCACAGGTAGTGAAGGCGAGGGAATAGACGCGACAGGTGGCGAGGAACAGACAGACGCGACAGGTGGTGCAGAAGAGGAAACAGAGGCCACAGACTTTGCCTTTGAAGGGATGGACACCACAAGTGATGGGGGAGAGGCAACGGACAGCACAGATAGTGAAGCAACGGACGCCACTGGTAGTGAAGTAACGGACCCAACAGGTAGTGAAGCAACGAATCCAACAGTTAGTGAAGTAACGGACGCTACAGGTAGTGAAGCAACGGACGTTACAGGTAGTGAAGCAACGGATCCAACAGTTAGTGAAGCAACGGACACTACAGGTAGTGAAGCAACGGACGTTACAGGTAGTGAAGCAACGGATCCAACAGGTAGTGAAGCAACGGACGCCACAGGTAGTGAAGCAACGGACGCCACAGGTAGTGAAGCAACTGACGCCACAGGTAGTGAGGCAACGGACGCCACAGGTAGTGAAGCAACGGACGCCACAGGTAGTGAAGCAACTGACGTCACAGGTAGTGTTGAAGAAGGAACGGACACTGGTGGTGAAGAAGACACAGACATCACAGGTGATGGAGACGAAGGAACGGACACTAATGATAGCGATGGAGAAAGAACGGACACCACTGGTGATAGAGTCGGAAAGGACACAGCCACTGTTGAAGGAGAAGGAACGGACACCACTGGTGATAGAGTCGGAAAGGACACAGCCACTGTTGAAGGAAAAGGAACGGACACCACTGGTGATAGAGTCGGAAAGGAAACAGCCACTGTTGAAGGAGAAGGAACGGACACCACTACTGGAGGAGAAGGAACAGAAACTATCGGTAGGGATGAAAGAACGGACACCACTAGTGTTGATGGAGAAAGAACGGACGCTATTGTTGGTGGAGAAGGAACGAAGGCCATTAGTGGTGGAGAAGAAACGGACACTGCTGGTAGTGGTGGAGAAGAAACGGAGACCACTAGTGGAGGAGAAGAAACAAACATTGCTGGTAGTGGTGGAGAAGGAACAGACATTACTGGTGGTGTTGGTAAAGGAACAGACACTGCTGGTAGTGGTGGTGAAGGAACAGACACTGCTGGTAGTGTAGGTGAAGGAACAGACACTGCTGGTAGTGTAGGTGAAGGAATAGACACTGCTGGTACTGGTGATGAAGGAACGGACAATGTTGGTGGTGATGGTGAAGGAACGGACACTACTGGTAGGGATGGAGAAGACACGGACACTATTAGTAGTGGTTTAGAAGGAACGGACACCACTGGTGGTGATGGTGAAGGAACGGACACTACTGGTGGTGATGGTGAAGGAACGGACACTACTGGTGGTGGTGGAGAAGGAACGGACACTACTGGTGGTGGTGGAGAAGGAACGGACACTACTGGTGGTGGTGGAGAAGGAACGGACACTGTTGGTTGGGATGGAGGAGGAATGTCCACAACAGATGGTGTAACAGCAGGCACAGAGGTCACAGGTGGTGAGGAGGAAAGGGACATGGGCGTCCTTAGGGAACAAGAGGCGCGACTACCCAGCGGAATAGAGGACACGAGGTGTGGCGTGAGTGTGGCGAGGAAGGAGGTGAGCTGGGCGAGGGATGGCTCGCTAGGTACCGGCTCAGAGGAGCCCTCGGGACCAAGAGGAGGAAGGCGCGCCACAGAGGAAGGCATCAAAGAAGTCCAGTGCCCGTACATTCTCCTTTCATGGAGGCTGCCACCCGGTACCGCGTATCTCGGCTATGGCCTCAGTAAAGAAACAGAAAGTGAAGATATATCCACGGGGAAAGATACTCAAGGTGATGTGCGTGAAGCGGCGAGTAGTGTGGACGAGGAAGCCAACGAAGGAAGGGAAGTGGGGACTAGGTCGACGACGGTCTGTGAAGAAAGCGATGACCAAGACCGCAGGGAAGATGCTGAGGAAGACGGACAGCCAGCCAAGGATCCGACACAGTTCTTGAGGAGAGAAAGTGAGGAAAAGGCTCCTGCGAAAGAGGCGGTATGTGGAGATGTAGCAGAAGATTGGGAGGGAGATGAGGATGATATTAAGAGGCGGGATGATAAATTAACGGAAGATAAGGAATGTGACACAGAAGAAAAGGATACTGGGGAGAGGAACCGTCAAGAGACGCATGAGAGCCATGCACAGACAGAGGGCAGACCGAGAGGAGGATATTTTGGCACCAGGAGGGTGTTCCTACGAAAAGATGAACCTTTGGGAAGAGTGGAGGGCTTCACTGAGGATGGTTTTCACAGATACTCCAAGGACGTTGAGGCGGCGTCAAAGGAAAATCTTGAGCTGATGTTGAAAACAGCTGTTGGCGAGGTGGCTCAACCAAAAGAGAAGGAGAGACTCGGCCAAGACACAGGAGGTCTTCCTCCCACCTTCCTGGACGGAGCTGAAGCTGGACAACCTGGCGGAGGGGCAGTTGGTGACGTCACACATGACAACAACGCGAACATCGAAAACAAAGACGATGAGAAACATGAAGACTCTGGCGGCTGTGATGGACTTGTTCGAGACATCCAGGTGAGCCTCGAGCCCCGTCTTGCTGACAACAGCCTTCTGACGGCGGCCAGGGACCATTTAGACGCTGACGCTCACCATGAACAAGTTGACGATACAAGAATACATTTTGATGTACAAAAGACCCGTGAAGACCCTCGTGATGTGGATAAAAGTTACCTGGAAAGGCAGAGTCTGGACAGCGGCAGTCCCTCTGAAGGCCGAACTACGCAGCTGGAGACGCCCTGGGACGCGCGACCTAAGAAGCAGACGATGGTGGCCCAATTCTCGGACGTAGCCAAACAGATCATGAAGGAGGTGCAGGACAGTCGCTCTAGGAGAAACAAATGCTTGAGGGACTTACGGAGCCTGAAACCGAGGACTAGATTTCCAATGTCGAAGAAGTATAAAGATAAAAGTAGCCCAGTGGGATGGACCAAGCCACCTTTTTCCAGAGATCATGACGAAGACGTCGAACGGAGGGTATGTCCTGAGCCTGATCCACCACTCCAGGTTGGGTCGCAAGGCACCGAAGTCTCTTTATCTTCCTCAAAGTCAAAGATTCCGACATCAGGACATTCCTCACCACCTGCCACCGAATGCGACGCAGGAGGGTCGATCTACTCGTCTATTGAATTTTATGAGGCTTTCCAAAAATCGCAGCCGGTCCAAATGTCTCCAAATTTCTCTAGTCCAACTGGACGCTTCCGTCGGTCATTGGTGTTGGACGACAATAGGAAGATGACGGAAGACGTACCAGAAGTACCCACCGTCGTAACTTCCCATCTGTGGCTGGCAGACATAGGTGCATCGCACCCGCAGGAGACCCATGAGGAACGCTCCATCACCAAAGAAGCTAAAGAAAGTCGAGGCGAGCTGTCTCTTACACGTAGGTCGGTTACAGATCAAGTACTTGTCCCACCAACTTCCGAGACCGTACTACATGTTGACAGCGTAAAGATAGATAGTCGAGCATCACCTGTCGTGCTCCAGGTCCTCGAGGAACCCCCGGGTTGTGGTTCTATCACTCCATCTACGGTCGTGGCTGGAGAGGCTCAGAAACCTGACTCGCGTGATCCTAAAAGGGTGGAGGGTGGGGGGCAGCACCAGTATTCCGCTGAGACCGGTCGCGTCAGGGTGTTGAGCAGCCGCGCTGCCCGCCTCCCTCAGCTTGGGGACGAAAGTAAACATACTTCAGATGGATTACAAGAGGTTGTGGCTGATACTGGTGATAGTGTGAGGGGTTCATCTGATGGAAAGGATAAGACTTCTAAAGATAAAAAGGAAGTGGAAGATGACAACACAGTTGTAGTGAGGGACAGTGGCGCCGCTGGACTTGTGGCGGAGGAAGGGGAGGATATCAACACTGCGACAAAGGAGGCGTCTCGTGCCGAGGAGCAGACAGCACACAGCTCTTCATATAGTAAGGTGTGCGAGGCTTCGGCTGTCGTCTTCACCCAAGATAGTGTGCACTCGTCTCTTCTCTCGGCTGATGACATCGCTAGAACTACACAGACCCAAAGCAGCCCTGAAACAGTGCCTTCCAAGCCAAATGGCGTAGACTCTTCTCCCGAGATCCTTGATAATGCCGCAAATGAAAACAGAGAGAACAGGAATAAGCCTCTGAGATGGAATGAGGGTGGTGATGGATCGAATGGAACAAATAACAGAGAAATTAATGTGTCGATAAGAACACGCTATAGTGGCGAGCTTAAGACAAGTGTGTCCAACTCATCCTCAGAGGATGGTGACTTGGAGAACCTTGAGGGACCTTGGACCTCGCCTCAGCTAGCCAGGGTGGTGCAGGAGTTGGTCGTATCCAAAAAGTTCAACATGACGTCGGCGCAGGCCAAGAAACGCCAGAACAACATCAGCCGACTGGACGTTCCCCAGAAGGATCGCACGCTTATCTTCGACAGTTCCAAGCTCTCTAAGACCAAGTCTGAGAAGAACGAAGGGCTTTCACAGCTGGGGGCGCACGAGGACAAGAGAACAAGCCAAACGCAGGAGGAGGCGCTGAGGGGGGTGACTAAAGGCCTTCCGAGGAAAAGCAGCAGAAGGGGTGGTCGTAGTATGGACTACTCGGGACCAAGTAGACTGTCCAGGAAGAAGCGAGAGACGAATGGTCAATCTGTGGAAGGCAGGAATCCTGAAGCGTCAGACAAGCGGACCAACAGCGGTAACGACAGCCCCCCCACGGACAGCGAGGTTGGCCCGGGTAATGGCGCCCTCGCGGCAAGAGAGTTCCAGCGGCCTTTCACGAAGCACAGCTCGGACAGGGGATCAAAGGGTGACAGTAAGAGAGGCGGTGGGCCCAGGGAGAAGTACTTGAAGTCATCCACCGACTCGAGGAGGACAGAGGCCATGAGAGGCTCGAGTGAGAGCAGACTCAGGTCAGCCTCGAAGGTTGAGCGGCCGTGCCGCTCCCCACAGCCTCAGCGAGGGAGGTCAGTGGGCGGCCTCGCCAGGGAAGTGTCACCCAGACAGTCTCCTGTCATATCTCGACGGCAGGTCTCTCCCAGAGCTTCTCCCCAGTTAGGTTCCCCAAGGCTCGGCCCTCCACGCGCAGTTTCTCCAAAAATGACGACAAAAAGACTTTCGCCGAAGTTGGACTCGCCAAGGTCGGGAGGTTCTCCTAGGACTTCCCCGACGGCGAGGTCTCCGAAGCTGGGGTCTCCCAGGATCGTGAAGCCTATAGTTATTCAGGGCCGGAGGTCCCCTCGGTTGTCGCCGGGCCCGGACCAACACCACGCGAACCCAGACCATCAAGACATGACGGGGGTGACTTCTCTTTCGGATGTGTTACCTGCGGGAGAGGAGAACGATCTTGAAATCACAGAGGGAGTGGCTGGGGTGAAAATTTTTGTAAACGGACACTCACCGGAGTCACTCAGGAAAATGCGAGAAACAGGGTCGCCAGATGAGGAGGCAACCGCCTGGAGCGGTGTCGAATTAAATTTTCCTGAGTCTAAGATGGATTACCTGACTGTAGAGGGAACTACACTGACAGAGAACGTGGCTTGTCCTTCTGATGACGGCGGGAAGAGCCAGTCGCCAGAAGGTGAGGATCTGAGGGAAGACACGGAGGGAAGGAGTGAAACACCAGCGTCGGAGTCTGTTGAACCCTTCACTGGTCTGCAGCGACAGACATCCGACCCACTTCAGAGCTTCGACACATTCATGGAGAAGAAAGCCTCGCAGGACCAGCGCCAGCAACGTTATGTTTACATGGCTTCAAAAATAAGCGGTAAACTCGACTCCGAGATCATCCAATTCTTTGAATCTCAGCAGCAGAGGCCTCGGGAGATCGCGCGCAATGAAAAAGTGATCCCAGAGCATTTCAGAGGAAGCTCGAGAAGTAGCACAAGGAAGTCGTCTCTCCAACCGTATCTTGAGAAGACCATCAGCCCAAGAGACAATACAAGTGGAGCTGAGGAGACGAGGTACTTCGAAAACTCGTTCGAACTGAAGAAAAGTTCCACGTCTATTGACTTAAGGCTTAAGAAAGATGACGCCAGCGAGGAAGTAGTACAAGATAAGAAAGAGGGTTCTGTAAAATCAGAGTCTGAAAATGTTTTTCAAGACAGTGAAATCCTGAACATAAGGGAAGATTCCTCCGTGTTTCGTGATTTTCCTCCAGGGTGGAAGGACAAGACTGGGGGGAGTGAGGGCCTGGTAGAATCCGAGCCTAGTGTCGGGAGGTGTGGTCAGGGTGTTGAGGTGGGAGGAGGAGAAGAGGGACAAGTAGAGTCCCCAGTGACGAGAGTGGCCTCCTACGGCCACACCAGCCAGCCAGAGGGTCCGAGTGATCAGGCTAGGGCCGTGGGAGTGATACCTGATGATGGTAACTGGAGGAGCAACGGTGTCATGGATCCCAAGACAGGAGGGGAGGAGAGGTATGTCGCCACCCAGCGCGTTACCCGAGATTGGAAGACGAAAAATGAGAAGACGGAGGCTGAGGTGAAGATGGCGGAGAAAACTAGAGAGAGCTACGGTCCTGAAGCACTGAGGTCTTCCAGGGAGAGCCCCAGTAGTTCGACCGACAGACGAGACGAGATGATTGCCCGCTTCAAGCAGGATGATGGTATGATGATTGAAAAGATCCGCTCGCTGAAGGGCAGCAGCACACGGCACGAGAGGCAGGTCGACGTGGCCGCCGCCAGGCTGGACGAGCAGGCCAGGGAGAAGATCTGTGCTGGGCTGAGGCTGTCGCTTGCAGAGAGTCAGTCTGATGAAACAGAACACGAGGAAGCTAGACGAGACTGGGGGAGGGACGGGAACCAGCTTGAGCTACGGGACGCAACGCAGGCTTTTGAAATAGAGAAGGAAGATAAGTCACCCTCTGTAAGGGATGCCATTTTGGAACAGAAATCTGTGTCGGAAGGAGGCGGGAAGATGGATGATTCGGTAGTGGAGTGTCTGGAGAAAATCAGGGAGGGTCAGCCTGCGACAGGTAGAATTGCCGTCGTGAGGGATGCAATATCCAGCCCCCGTCCAGGGATAGAGCCGGCCTCACTGAGTGGCTCTCGGGAGACAAACATGCAAGGTGATCTTCTAGGTGAGGTTACGAGCTGGTCCTCCAGAGAGTGCGTCACGGAGAGCAGGGTGAGGCTAGACTCTCAGCATAAGTCCTCCCTCACTGAACTCATTGTCTCCGACGCTGACCTCACACTGCCCAGCACCGACCATCCACCTACAGACCCTGATAAGGACCCTGGCTGTGTAGACCCTAGCCCTGATCACGCTCTCACAGACCTTAGCACTGATGGTGTTTTGGTAGACCTCACTGCTGCTCCTCTCCGTACAAGAGACCTTCAGACTGACCGAGTCCTCACAGACCCCAGCATCGATCACACCCAAGTAGATGTCACCACTGACCCCGGCCTCGTAGGTACCACCACAGACCCCGGCCTCGTAGGTACCATTATTGGCCCCTGCATCGTCGCTACCAGCACTGACCCCGACCTCGTAGGTACCAGCACTGACCCCGACCTCGCAGGTACCAACACTGACCCCGACCTCGTAGGTACCAGCACTGACCCCGACCTCGTAGGTACCAGCACTGACCCCGGCCTCGTAGATAGCAACACTGACCCCGACCTCGTAGGTACCCGCACTGACCCCGGCCTCGTAGATACCAGCACTGACCCCGGCCTCGTAGGTACTAGCATTGACCCCGGCCTCATAGATACCAGCACTGACCCCGGCCTCGTAGGAACAAGTACTGACTCGGATCTCGTAGTTACACGCACTGACCCCGGCCTCGTAGATAGCAGCATCGATCACATCCCCAGCATCGACCTCGGCTTCGTAGACACAAACACTGACCTCGGCCTTGCAGACACCAGCACTGACCTCGGCCTCGTAGAAGCCATCACTGACACCTCCCTCGCAGACCGCAGTTCTGACTCCACCCTCACAGACCCCGGCACTGACCAATTCCTAGCAGAGCCCGAACTCGGAGCGTCGCTAACCCAGCTGACCGAGGCAGAGTTTGGAAAGACAGAGGTAGCAGCGCTCGCCACAGATGCTGACCAGGCTCTCCCTGAGGGGAAGACTTCGGTACAGACGACGCCACTAGAACTGACTCCTCGCGCCAACGAGACTGAACATGATAGCGAATTAAGGCAAAGCGAGACCAGTTTAACAAGCATTGGAACAGACGCGTCTGAAATTAGAGAAGTTAAGAGATATGCTAAGGAGTCTCTCACGGTCCAGCTGACCCTTGTGAAGAGTAACGTTGACCTAAGGGACATAGGGAACAATAGCGCTCCAGAAATCAGGAGGTCGATTGTTGTCACAGGAAGCGAGGCTGGCAGCACCGACACACTGACCGGAGAGGAGACAGAGGGAGCCTCCGGTAAAGACGAGGACTCCCATAGGAAAGTTTGGGAGGATGTTAGCGATGCAGGTGTGGACCGGGGAACACCTGAAGACACCGGCACAGGAAGCGTCTGGCCGGAGAGCTGTACCGACGGCGATAACGTGAGCATGCAGAGTGACTCGCTTCTGTTACCTGGCGCCGGACAGTCATCAGAAGCCCCTGCTGTGGCCAGTGACGATGGCAGGGAACTTTGTGAAAAGCAGGAACTCAGTAGTGATGGGAGGGAGGTGGGGAGTACTGCGGACATGCGTACAGATGCTCCCTCTGAGAGCTGTGAGCAGCGAGTTGATGCGAGTGATGAGAGGGATCGCAGCGCGACAACTCGAAGGTTGATGTCGGGCCACAGACGACTCACCAAGACCATATCCGAGGGGAACTTCACCCAGGCAGACGAGGACGGACCCGACTCGCAGGAGAAGCTCGCCAAGCTCCCGTCGCCGCCATCCTTGCAGAGGAGTCAGACGGAGGGGGACTTCCACCCGGACACGTTAGTTGCTGCGGCCTCGAGCATCAGTAGATCGTCGACGGTGAGCGAGATCTTCGCCCGCGGGGTGTACGGCAGGATCCGCATGAAGAGCCGCAGTGTGGAGAACATCCGGCTATCCAGCCTGAGCACTGTAGAAATCACCAGCGCCATCGACACCCCGCCGCTCCCGAGGGCTGGGGCCTCGCCCTGTCGCATCGTGGGCGTCCTCAAGAAGAAGGATTCTAGAGACAGTGTGTCAGGACCTACGGTTACCTCCAGCTCCCAGAGTCAGCAGGCTCTTCACGAGGGAGGCGCGAAAGACAACCAAGACCTGAGGAAAGATCCTTCCCATGTGTCCAAGGCAGATAAAAAGACTGGCGATCAGACGTTCGAGTCTTCAGAAGCAGGAGCAACGAACCGGCCTACACAGCCACTTGAGTCTCTCGGGAAAGATTGCACCAGACTCACGACGGAAACTGTCAAGGGAAGGTTGTCTGTGGTTGACGCCTCTGTAATGGAGACTCATATTTACGAAAATGTGCCTCAGGTTATGTTCCGCCGGAGTATTGGGGATCTGAAGGTCGCCTCACAGCAGGCAGAGGCGGAGGAGGAGCATTCGCTCAGCGCCGCCGAACTCAGGAAACTTGTACCTAAGGTTGTGCACATTTACGAGAACCTGCAGGCCGCTGCCGTGGCTGGCACCACCCTCACTCCCAGCGTCACTGCCGGAAGAGTTAGGGAGCCAAAGCAGGTTCAGGAGGACGTAGCGGCGAAAGAGGTTGCACCAGGGAAGGGTCTCGCGGACAGAGAAGAGCCTGGGGACGTGAAGGACTCACCGGTCCCGACCAGCCAGCCCGCGGCAGAATTGTCAATCCCCAAGCGATCAGCCTACGAAAAGTCTTCCTTAAGAAGACGACAACAGCCCGAGTCTGAGAGCAGGACTGAAAAGCAGAAGTCGAACTACATGAAGCAGAAGACAGCCAGGGTTGGTATACTGAAGAAGCAGAAATCTGACATCACTGGAGTTCGATTGCAGAAACTTCACTACTTCGACAACGAGCTCCCGGGGGAGCGAAGGAGGTCCTATTCCATCAGTGGCGGCGTCCCGAAGAAAAGCCCAGTGCCTCAGAGGGGCGTCAGTGAGGCAGAGAAAGGCTCCGGCGTTGCGGTGAAGCAGGTGAGTCTTTCTTCGGAACCGGCCACGAAGGTGGAGTCGAGTGAAGTGGACAGACGATGTCACAGTTCTATTAGCGCCAGTAGCGGCACTAGCAGGAGCAGTACTATCGACAGGATCCTACAGAGCTGCGCCCCTTGTATCTCCAGCAACACAACGTCCACGTTAGATCTGTCTGCGGCATCCTCAGACCATGCTAATGGTTCCCGCGGCGACGCCACTCAACGTGGCCGTGACGCTGACGATGCTGTTTTTAGCGACAGCGTTCCCTACGTAGGCCACGGGAGCCTCTCCCGGCGTCAGCAGGCCAGGACGCGTTGTCCCTACAAAACATCTTACTCTACCTCGGACGTGACAGCAGTCCTCGGTTCTGCGTCACCTTCGTCGATGGCTAGAGACCCACCTGTCGAAGGCCTGTCGGTTCTAAAGGACTCATCAAAGGACCTTACTGTAAAGTCTGGCCACACGGAGCTGAAGGGCGCGGTGAAGGAGGCAGAACAAGAATCTGAGATAACGCAGGCCCCAGTGTCCGAGCAGAGCAGCAGCAGCCTGGTGTCAAGTCCGGTGGCGGACTGTACCACCACAGTGACGCCGTCCGACACGTACTACACTGGGGACGAGGCCACCATCAGCAGTGAGCAGGAGACGGGGGAGACCAGTTATGTAAGTTTCGAGAAGGAGAGTTCCACGCCGACCCCAGAGCAAGGATGTAAAGGTAAGGACGACACCGACTTCTACAGTGAATTGTTGGACACCATCTTGAGTGTGGTGGATGCCCAGGAACCCTCATTTTCGGCCGAGGCCGAGACTCCGATCCCGGCCTCCAGCGTAGCTCCAGAACCGCCAGTCCAGGCGCAACAACACATCACAAATCAGGAAACTAGCCAGACGAGAGCGGTGGAATTACCTCAACAGGATCCGGCTGACCAACCTATCGAGACAACGACTGAGCAGGAGCCAGAATCTATGGCTAAGGATTGTCTCGAGCATCCCGTAGGTAGCAGCGACTCGGACTCGACCTCGAGCGTGGACTCGGAGCTGGCAGAGGTGCGTCGTCGTGTGAGCGAGAGGTTCCCGCCGGTGCCACGTGCGGACCCTCAGGCCAGCCAAGAGTCAGTGATTGCTTCTCCGAGCGCCGTCTGTCCTATGCCCAACTGTGCCGCCTGTCGCTCCCACAGCATCAACTTCTCCCAGCCTCTCGTATTCACATTCGATGAGCCAGTCACCTCGGCCATGGCTGTCTGCGAGCCGGCGCGCGCCGCCAGCCTCCCTTACGTGGACCATACTCACGATAGGGCCGTCCACGACCTCCTGAGCAGATCCGCCAGCCTGCCGCACGAAGCGGAGGCCTACCACAGTACTCAAGGAGTCTGTCGCACCGACGACGACGAATACTGGAGCGTCGGAGAGGAGGACGCTGGCCGAGGTGACGCCAAGCTCCACGGCGCTAAACGTCCGTGCCAGAGTTCCTCTCTCCATGATGCCTCTCCCAGGGACCTCACCCTGCTGGATTCCTCACAGAAAGACTCTTCGTCACAGGAAACTTCACCCAAGGACTCCACGTCCCAGGAGTCCTCACCCAAGGACTCCACATCCCAGGAGTCTTCACCTAAGGACTCCACATCCCAGGAGTCCTCACAGAAGGACTCCATGTTCCAGGATTCCTCATCCAAGGACTCCTCATCCCAGGAGGCCTCACCTAAGGACTCCCTGCCCCAGGACTCACCCCAGGATGGCATGTCGCAAGAGGACCCTCAGACAGACTCGGGCCTAGAGTGCTGTAGAGGTGAGGACCCGCACACCCTGCTCTTTTAGCTCACCCTCTGACCTGTGTAGACCCCCTCCCCCACATATCCTGCCATCCTTACCCTCACTCTCGGGCGAGACAGTGTCAGTCACGACGGCTGGCTGTTCGCAGGCCCACTGGACGTGTCATGAATCCCCAGTGTGTCAGTCACGTGGATTGACAGCGTTGTCAGGCACACTGGATGTGTTATGGACCATTGATATGTCAGGTACTTTGGCTGACAGTGTTGTCAGGCCCGATGGACGGTTACTTCGGGTGACAACGTTGTCAGGCTCACTGGACGTGTCAGACTTATGAACCAGTGTCAGTCACGACCGCTGACTGTGTTCCCAGACCCACAAGGCGTCAGATGTTTCATATTCCAGAAACCCGCTGGCTGGTATTACTTTGTCGTGGGAATAGATTGGTAATCACATTTGATAACAGTTCCTCTACAGTAGTATAATCAACACATTTTGAGACAGTTTCGCAGATCATTCATGTTTCGTGTTGTTTCACGGCCGGGAAGAGAAATTGCTTCATTGAGACTTAGCAGTACCGTGAAAGGGGGATAGGTTAGGTTAGGTTAGGTTAGGTAGGTGGTTAATTGTAGGCTAGCTTAGGTTGGGCAAGGTTTGTTGGTTAGTTGATTCGTTTAGGTTTAGTTGGATGTTTAGAATAGGTTGCTTTGGGTTAAGTTGTAAGGTAGAATTCCATGTCAGCACGCCAGTCATACATATTCTTTTGGAAATGGATGATAGTGGTTATACTGTAGTAAGGCCAAATGTTAAAGCTGAAGAACTTTTATATTCTCTTTCTTTTATGAGCTGATAGATGACTAATGTGACCTGATATTCTAGAGTTAAAAGCAGAGGAGGTTGTGCTCACTTGGACTCCATATGTAATAGGTTGGAACGTGAAATAACGTTCACCTGATGCACAATCATCTAGTCTCTGTCTGCATATTGTGTTTTCGACTGATTGGCATTTTCTTTGACACTTTTCGGAAATCTGTAGAATTACAAACAATACTTGAAATGGATATTTGTTACTAGCAACAACGGATCACCTGAAGATTTGTAACCCCCCCCCCCTTCCCCAACACACACACACACACACACACACACACACACACACACACACACACACACACACACTTTTTTTGTAAGCTTGGTCATAATGTGTCAACCTAACCTTATCGAACAGCCCGGGACAACTGTGTGAGCTGGTCTTTAAATTGACCCACAAAACTACGAGAGTTGGCACGTTATTTGTGATTGTTGTCATTTCCACACCTTCACTGGTGAGGGAGCATGTCCAGCATGATGTGTTCTAGGGAGAGATAGTATGACCTCTGAAATGTGTTGATGAATATATATATATATATATATATATATATATATATATATATATATATATATATATATATATTTATATATATATATATATATATATATATATATATATATATATATATTTATATATATATATACTCTCTCTGAAATGAGTGAATAATTCTCTCCATTTCTCACTTGGTATCTTAGATGTATTCTACTTCGATACATTCACACTGCTGATGTTTTATGCAAAGAGAATACGTTAGATAGTTCATTACCAAGCCTAGGATTCAACCGTTTCCCTGCAACGAATAGCATGACTCTCTTACAAATGACCTCTTTGGGGCGCGTTTCATTGAATCTCATTACAAAAGTCGAAGCTATTACAACCGATCCGACCACTGGTTTAGATACTGATCATATTAAGATATTTAGTGCTGTAGGGCAATGCCGATTTATCCACTGATCCATCTTGTTCAAGTTCTTTGACTAGCAACATGACTGAATTTGGAAGCAAAAAAAGATTTTTTTTGCTTCCTTTAGAATTAGATTTTGTTTTAGTCGTCGAATACTGTGAACATTTCCACATCAAAGTACTTTCACTTCGAGTATTTAAAGCAAATTCTGAAGTGCTGCTGCCTGACTGTGTATAAGGAAATGGTGCCAGAGTTG
Source organism: Panulirus ornatus (assembly GCF_036320965.1). Classification (NCBI taxonomy): domain Eukaryota; kingdom Metazoa; phylum Arthropoda; class Malacostraca; order Decapoda; family Palinuridae; genus Panulirus; species Panulirus ornatus. Next base: position 67,023,537 of record NC_092227.1, on the reverse strand, counting down.
TGGACATGGGTTTTCCATAAAGATTTTCACTTCAGCAGAATATATATTTTTTCCCTCAGTTAATATTCCTGCCGAACAGGGTACAACTTTAGAGTTCTTTCACCTGGTGTCTTCATTGCTGTCCTAATGATTGCTTATGGTACATCTCATCAAAACTGATTTTTTTTTTTTATTTCTATGCTGACAATATAGTAGCAATAATATCTACATTAATAGGCAGACAGTTGCTAGCTGATTGAGTAGCACTTCTTAATCGTTAATGCTGAGCGTTGCCCTTCTGAATAAGCTATAACTTTTACTAAAAGGCCAGTAACCAGCAAGTAACTGTAAGATAAGAAGCAATACATTTGCATGGGCCAATAAAAACTGCAAGAAAAAACGTGGCATTATGGAGTAAATAACCGGGCTGTCAGCGATATGTCAGCCATTCAGAGCATCTTTCAAAATAAAGCAGCCTAATTTCTTTTTGTTTTGTCCGCTGTGGCAATACCAGATCTTTGTCAGCATATGCATTAAGCGCCATGATATTTCCCTGTAGAGTAGTCAGTAGCTGACAGCGTTTTGAGTCAGTACACAAATTTCACATTTTTTAAATCGACAGTGAGAATATGACTTGTTTTTAAGCTTTGTTATGTGCAGGCCTTAGCCTAGTCCTACGGCGCTACCTACAACATAGCACTATCGACCCCTCACACACGCTGGCCACCACACCTTTCTCGGAACGTCTGTAAAGCAGATATTAACTACGTCCGTGGTTTTCACTCCACCTTGGGGTGATGTACTGTGCTGAATTTGTTTCTGTATACAACTTCTGGTTTGCTGAACAAACTACCGAAGTTTTGGACTGTATGACAAGGGAAAGAAAGTGCTAGACAAGAGAAACAGATAGACGCAAGAAATTGGAGTTATCTTTAGGAAGACTCGTTGATTGGTCACTTAATCGTTGTCACTCGAATTACTGTGACACCGCCTCACACAATTTATCAGGGGAAGATGATACCCGAATAAGACTTTGATCTCACAGTCGAAGTCGACGCCTGAGTGGGTGGGTCTGTCACAAGGCATAACTCTCCACTTTTATTTCCACGAGGATCACTGTTGAATTTCATTCACACTCACGTTGATAAAAATGGCTCAACTCCTCCGATGACCACTCCTCAGTCGACTGTATGTTGCCCTCTGCCGGACGGCATCCACCAAACGTATGTGATCAAGAAACCTCGAATTTCTCGTGCCGCCGTTGGCACACCTATTTTGGTCCGGCGTCGAACTTGATCTCTCTCTCTCTTGAAAGTCCAACCTCGAAGTGGCGCCTCTGGCTTTTTTTTTTTTTTTATCCGGGCTTCTTTCTATGACGTCACCTTTCATATATATATATATATATATATATATATATATATATATATATATATATATATATATATATATATATATGTATATATATATATATATATATATATATATATATATATATATATATATATATATATATATATATATATATATATATATTGCTGACGTGAGAGTATCACGAAACTAAATAGTTGCACTGTGCATCAGCACTCCCATTGTTGTTTACTTTTCATAAAGCGACTCAGAATTTATTTTTATCATTCTTATTTCAGTAAAAGCGGAAACACAGCCTCGTTAACACTCGTTAATTTAGGCGCTAAAGTTTTCAGTGACGGAAGAAAGGCGATCATAACCTGGTAAAATGTGGCGTTATGCAATAAACCAATTGTTCGATAATAATTCAGAGATTAGGAGATTATGATGTTTCTGGTTATCAACATAGAATCAATGATGAAAAACTATAACATTCAATCTTGAAGTTCCGTGTTCCATGCGCTCGGCAGGTCTGTAACCCACACCAAATTCTTTATATCTTGTCTTTATATTGTAACACTACACATTTACTTGTCAGTGATGTATGCGCTCATTGAATTCAATTAATTATTTACTAGACGTATGCAATTGTATAAGCTTGGACCATTAAGGCGGATATATTACGATAAACTTCAGGTTTTCATGTTACAATCTAATATGGTGGCGGTCTAATCCGAGACAAGCATATCGCCACAAATTAATTAAGCAGTCACCTAAACATGACACATGACAACTGTAAACGAAATGATGGCAAGCTTTAACAAAATCCTATATTCTAAAACGAATATTAGTTTACAAGATGATTTAGTTATCACGTAAAATCACACATGACAGCAGAAAAAGAAATTTTGCACTCTAGGACGAACACATTTACAGAATAATTTACTTCACTTAGAATCGCACATGAAAACAGATTTTTGCATTCTAAATCGACAGCTAGCTATTATTATCATATATGTAATCATCACTGAAATGTTAAAAAATAAAATTACATGAATATGCTACTTAATATAATGCAAGAAAATATTCACTAATGTTTATTTTACGGTAGCAAAACTTATGTTCTGTCAGTGTCATAATGTTTACCAGTATTAGTTATGACATTGCGGGACATTTAAGCTAATGAATTCTCAAAGCGGAACATTTTTGTACCTCATAAAGTCTCGGGGGGGAAAGCAAGTGTCCCACCGAAACTGGGACGTTTGGTCTTTGGTAGTTGCGAGGACTTGAGAATGTCTAGAAAGAATGAGGTTCATTAACGCAAAAGTAATTTCAACATTTGAAAAAAAAAAAAAAGAATCCATGAAAAATTCACCCGGTTTCACCGAACAGCCGAGATAAACCTCATTTTTGGTATTTTTTGAAGAATAAGATATGATTGTCATCTCTGCGTTTCTTTGCGAAACATTGTGTCTCATCGAAACAAAGCATTTTCAACAAATATTCTTTACCAAGTTGAGGAATGCAACAAACATCGTCACTTCATAGTATTTCGACACAAACGCTGAAAAGTAGTATAGATCTCAGCTGCCAGAGGAAGATAGGCTAAGATTTTCATTGTATCGGTTAATTTCTTCAATTGTTCATCTACTTTTACGTTGATTAACCCCAGAAATTTTACCTGTTCTTCATAGCCATCGCCGCCATCACCTTACTTATGATCACTTAATGGTACTGATTCACACCGAATCACGTTCATCCTTCCCTTACATTAACTTTCCTAAGTGTGAGAAATCAGTGAGGAAACACATACGTGGCTCTAAACCATAATTTTACTTAAAGATCGTACTAAAAAAGGTCACCTGAAAACCTCTGCTGTCAGGCGGGTGTGAGAGGAACGAGTTTTTCTTGTCGTCACCAGCAGACGAGTTACTGATTAACCATGTAAACGTCTGGTACGGTGTTAAGACGAGATTGACACACGCGATTGGGTACACACTACTCAACTAAATAACAGAAAGATATGTATAGAGACGCTTGAATATAGAATGAACGGGCTAGGATACTGTATATATTCCTGGTATCGAGACAGTGTATACAATAACTCTATCAGTTATGTTGATAACAGAGTTTCGAGAAAGACTGCTAGGCTGATTGTTAAGAATAGGTTCAGGATTCCTAGGAATAAGCGTTGCTTGATGGGATTGCATCATCTTTCCACAGATATCGACTAAGCTACTAGTAACCAGTGGGATGATGGCGTCTGGAAACACTTCAGAAGAGGGATGGAAAGAATCGGAACGTTTCAGGGAGGGATAAAGGCTTTGGGCAATTATTCCACTCCATGAGCATGACAGTGTGGCCTTGGATATGATGGTTGAACCAACGACTCGACTTGACCGTAAAGGGTCAGGTTCCCCACAGCCCCCTACACCATAGGGTGGTGGGGGTGGGACTTTTGGCGCCACATGCCCACCCTGTGCGCGTCAACTCTTGGCGGCTCTAAGGGAGGTGGTGGATGAAAGGGCGTCGATGTTAGGTTATGCATTGGATGTATAGGTCATTAAAGGCTCTCCTCTCCTTCTCTTGGATTACCCTTATAATCTACGCCATATTCGTAGTTTTATCGTAAGACACTTGATATGATACTCTGATACAAATGACTTATTCGGTGACTTCCTCAGCTTGTTTGGCGTTGTAGCTTTTTCATTATCGTACAGTGTGATATTTTACAGTCGTTAACAATTTCCGGTAATCAACTTAGAACTGTGTGGTTATTGTTAGAATTTTGTGTGGTGTTCGTGTGGGGGTTAGGGAGGACGCTGGTCCATTCAGGGAAGGAATGTCGAGAGCCAGCACGGGGCCCCGGACAGTCGTTCCCTCCCCATTACCTTTGAAAAGGGGAGGAGGGCATGTTCTTAGTGGGTCTAGTTTTCTATATATATCTTTTATAACCTCTTTTAAGGACTTACTTTAAAAGAATAAGGATCCTATGTTATGGGAGCGACGAGTTCATAATTCCAGCAAAATGCGTGTTGTGTATTATGTAACGATGATGAAGTGAGAACCAGCAGGGGTTTCCTTGTGCTAAGTTTGCCTCACGCCCCTAGAATGCCTCGGGGGCAGCGGTCCTCTAAGCCACATCCCCCCCTCCTTCCCTCTCCCTTCATAGGTTTTAGGGTCATTCGGTACGGCGCTGCAAGATTTACCAATACCTGCGCATCTTTTTTTTTTTACATTTACCTCGAGGATAGTAATGCACCCACCTGACGCCTAATAACCCAAGATGTTCTAAGCAAACGTCATATAACCCAGCTTACGTTACGTGTTTCGTTAGGTGAGGAAGTATGTGGTCAGTATACCACGCCAGACCCCTCCTAGAGTTGCTCAGTGGGACATGTTGCACCGTGATTGATGCCTAAACCTCACATGCCATTTCCCGCGTTAGCGCCAGGATCAGACGAAGAAATAGCCTCATTAGCTCATCCCCTGTGTAGCTGTCATGTATAATGCATCGAGCTCCCTACCTACAACCAGGCCCTACAACCCTTTCCATAGTTTACCCCGGACTGGTTCAGCCCACTGACAGCACCTCGTCTTTAAACCACATTTCTACAATTCGTTCTGTCCTTTGCATGCCTCACACCCTCCTGCAGGTTCAGGCCCCGAGCCTTCAAAGGATCTTTCACTCCATCCTTATGTCTCTTCCTTGGTTTCCCACTTTTCCCGTCATCCTTCCATTTCTGATATGTACCCCCTCCTAGTCATCCTCTCTTCACTCATTCTCTCCATGTCCTGACGATTTCAGCGCACCCTCTTCAAGGTCTCATACATACTGCTCTTACTACCACACTTCTCTCTTACTGTGTCATTATTTTTTTCCTTACAGTGAACCCTTCTTCCACCATATATTGTCCTCACACATTTCATTTCCCACATATTTACCATTATAATTACATTTTTGTCTTAGGCTCTTGCCTCACATCCAGAAAGCACCCACTGGACTACCATGCCATCAGACATACCCATCTGTACCCTTAAAGACAGTGACCTCTCCACATTCCTCACTCCACCCAAAACCTTTGCTCCCTACACCCACTATGTGGCTCACTTCACCTTCCATGGTTACCTTTGTTGCTAAATCCACTCCTAGGTATCTAAAACACTCATTTTCCTCCAAGTTCTCACCATTTATACTCGCACTCCAAATTACCTCTCATTTCTCAGTGTTACGCTTTTTATTCACATTTACTCTGAACTTTCTCCTTTCACTCGCTCTCCCAGACCCAGACACCAGCTTCTGCAAAGTCTCTCTCGAATCTGCCACCAGCTCCTTGTCAACAAACAACTGTCTCTCCTTCCAGCCCCCAGCAGACTGCATACCTGCTCCTCTCCTGTCTCATAACCGCCAGAGTTGGAACATTGATCTTTCCAAACTTGACAGTTACACTAAGAGGGATGTAGTTGAGTGACCTCTGAAGATTTCTGCATTTTGTTGCTGATACTTCAAAATGTTGGCTTTACTGGAGCGCGAGCGACGAGGTGAAAGGGTCGGACCCGCAGACTAGTTATGATGACAGTAGACTCCCCCCCCCCCCCCCCCCCCGCTCTCTCTCTCTCTCTCTCTCTCTCTCTCTCTCTCTCTCTCTCTCTCTCTCTCTCTCTCTCTCCTCTCTCTCTCTCTCTCTCTCTCTCTCTCTCCTCCATAACAAAGCGATGTTGGCAGATGTCTACGGTTGGCTGACCCACTGAACCTCTTGAGCTCGATGGGACGACCTTTGGGTATGATGATCCAGGGTTGCACCGTTGTGATTTTTTCTTTATTTGCAAAAAATAAAAAAATAAAAAGTAGTTGTAATAATCATAAACGGCTATACAGCCTTCCTAAATACTGAAATAGCTGTGTTACAAGACACCCAAATAATTGTTTGTGGTTGTAGTTCGGTCCTCCAGTAGCAGACGTCAAGTCACTTACAGATTAAAAGTAGTGATCTTCGATTATTGTGGCGCATATAGGATGGTCCTTACATTTCATATTGATTACGGCTAAGCTGCGCTCCTCCTCCTCCTCCTCCTCCTCCTCCTCCCCCTCTACCTACAACATATTTTGCCTTTAAAACATCCGGTCTACAAACTACCTGGGGAGCTCAGATTCTTTCGCGTACTCACAACCTTGCGTATCATGTGAGATGGCCATGATAGGGGCTTTTAACATTAGCGCCAGGAAGATACGGCTTCCGATGAGAAACACAGCTAATGTTGAGTGAACACAAGTCTAGCACAATTGAACCTGAAGATCGACAAAGAACATGATCTATATACATATGAGCAACACTACGTAGAACAGTAGCACAACAATAATTCTGCTCAACACACACTAGTAGAGTAACACAAAACACAGGAGCAAGGGCGGCTGTACCAACACAGCAACACCAAGGGCACCAAAGTTAAGCGGCGGACTAATCCTGTGTTGGGGGCAGCGGGTGGAACGCGGCCACACTAGTGTTCCCGCGCCAGTTGTAACTTGACGCTTGGCTTCCAGAACTTTATGTAACGGCTCGTGGATCCCCGGGGAAGGAATTTGTAAGATCTGGGTATTTTCATGTGCGCTTGAGAATTATGTTGCAAGGAACATGTTAATGGCGGCATTTGCATTTGTCCTAGGTTTGCCTGTCGAGAGCAATGCGAAGATCATCAAAATTTGCTCCTACAAAATTGGATTCTTTTGCCTCGACTGCCGTGTTGACCAACATTACATGGAGTGTTGAAAGCGACCTCAGAAGTCATTTGTCGATCACTTGTACCGAATTTTCCCCCAACTTCAACATTGTTAAAGATCCTCATTTTAAACTAGAACTGGATCTAGAATATTCTCGACGCGAGTAGGTTTCTCCACTAACTGGATCAAGGCACCATCAAGCAAATCTAGGTACAGTTCACGCCTGGAGCTTCAGCTTTTGAGTAAACGCGTCGGTGATGGTACATAACATGAGACACACGAGAAGAACCAGTAAAATCAGTAATTGATATGTACACAGTCATCGTAATTCTGTGACCAGTGACATTATGGACTATGATTGTAATTCTGCTGACAATTGTATATATACAATTGTGATTGTGCAAATAGTTATTTAGACAAAGAATATAATTCTGCCGACATACTTAGTTGTAATTTAGGAGACGGTGATTTAGGCAACTGGTGTAATCTGCATATAGGTATTTACATAACAATGGTATCTCTGCAAACAGCTGGTATGATTATGTAGACTAATTATATTGTTTCAAAGGATTAGAGTTGTGTCATACAGTTCATACAGCTCTCTTTAGTCACACACACACACACACACACACACACACACACACACGTAAATATTTTTGTGGGCTATTAAGAGTAATGACAGTTTTAGGTTATTTATTAAATGCTCAGAAATTATCAATAATGGATTGCAATGTCCTTAGAGTTATTTGCGTTGTGAGGGTCACCAGACCACATACAAGGGAGTCCATCTGGTGATGCATCTTGTAAATGTTTGACACACACACACACACACACACACACACACACACACACACACACACACACACACACACACACACACACACACACATTGGGTAATCATCATGATATATAATGAGCATGGGTCGCTGTGAAAGAATGCCTCAGAGTAATTAATAGCTAGCAGGAAATAAGTTGTGGGAATCTGTTCGTGAGAGAGACTTGGGAATCGATGTCGTGCCTGACCTGTGGCCAGAGTCCCACCTTGGGAGAATGGTGAGAGATAAATGGATCGGGAAACATTCAGCAAGCTGTTCTCATCCTACGTGATACCAGAACTAGAAGATGCGTCTCAAGTGTGACCACAGCATGTAAAAAAAAAAACCCACAAAGAACTAATGGAGAAGGTCCAAAAGAGAGTAACAAATATAGCACCTGGTTTGGCTGCAAAGTCCTAGATTTGCTCACCAGGGTACCAGAGAAGAGTGAGGAGTGACTTGATCACAACCTCTAGATTTTTTTGAACCAGTTTCACAACGTAGAGAGTAAAGATTTCTTCCAAGGATGTAGGGACAGAACAACCAAAGGCCATAACATGGAATGAAGAGAGAGACTGATGAGAAAAGACGTGTATAGGACTACTTTTATTGTATGAGAGCGGTGGATGACCGGTGCTAAGTTATGAGGTAGTGAATGTGAACTGCAGGATACAGTTTCGGGCGCCTACAGCCAACATGGGCCCCCGGGGCAGCCAAGTTGGGCCCCATCCCTCTATTGATAGGAGTCTCTCTCTCTCTCTCTCTCTCTCTCTCTCTCTCTCTCTCTCTCTCTCTCTCTCTCTCTCTCTCTCTCTCTCTCTCTCTCATCTTCAAAACACCTAGCAGAGGACTTTTTTTTTTCTTTCTCGTACATTTCGAATGGGATTAAGTGGGACTTGAAAAAGAGGAGGTCTGGCCCGGGCCCCTCGACGGACTTCATGTTTCCTCGAGCCTGCGGGTTAGTCTGGTCCGAGTTCGACTTTCGCACCAGCTGGAGGTGTTGGGACGTTCTACATTTCTCCCGCGCGCCGGGCATTCCACAGCTCGACTCTGGCGATTACTGTGAGACTCTGGGATAAGAGTGGCCCAACCTTTGGGATCTAGTGGAGTTTATTGGTTAATTTAGCTGAGTTTGGAACGCATTTGGACGGTGGGAGAGGAACATCAGTTGGCAATGGTAGACTTGACGTGGTAGCATTTGGCGGAGTGAGACGCGTACTCCAGCGTTAAGTTACAAGTACTTATGGTCAAGGGGGTTGGGGTGTGGGGATCATTGTACCTGAGGACGATACTGGTGGTACTGGGGGGTCAGATCGGTGTGGTCTCGACAGCACTGCAGGCGTACGGGTGGCGTTGGTAGTACTGGACGAGAAATACAGTGCTGCCAATGTTACCCCCTAAAGATGCCAGCGGTGATTTGCACAAAGTATACTGGCGTATGGGTGACCTTGGCAGCACTGTTAGAAACTGGTTACTGTTACTCGTGTGACTGATGGATATGTTGGGACACTTGGGTAACGTTATGGTTCTATATATACATTTATACACCTACGACAGGACGCTGCAGATGAACATATTACCCATCATCACTATCACTACACCATTCCTAGGATGGTGATGGGTTTCAGCTGCTACGTACATCCTACACAGTTTAAGTTGATTGTAATATATTTGGTTCATTTATAACGCTCATAAACAAAGCTTCAGGCATCGCTTAGAATACTCTTCAGTCGGATATCTTCAAAAGCAATAAAATAGTAGAGAAATTAACTCACACACACACACACACACACACACACACACACACACACACACATGTATATACAGATATCTATATAAGGGAGAGGAATGTTATATACGAAAGTTTTAACGGAGGACTTAACGCTTTCGTGTATTATCACATCTTCAGAGTTACTAGTTACAGAGGGAGAAATAGATATAATAGAGGCTATGTATACAGAACCGCAAACATGGAATGGGGTCGTATAACCTTTGAATGAATTATTGAGAGGCGATGTTGGCACATGGGTCTGCCTGACCCCACCCTCTACCTGACGGTGACTTGACGTATGACATTTCCCTGATGACCTCACTCAGGTAAAACAGGAAAGGTCAAGGTCGGGTCAGGCAGACCCCTATGTCAACCTCGTCTCTCACTAATAACAAGGTTACATGACCCATTCTATGTCTCCTCTGGTTCTGCATATATAACCCCAATTGTATATATTTCCTCAATCTGTAACTAGTCCTCTGAAGATGAGGTGATACACGGAAAACACTCAGGATTCTTGTGTTTCCTTTTCCTCTACCTAGTAATGTTTCTGTATTTACGAAGTCGCGTGTTTGTTGTATATATATATATATATATATATATATATATATATATATATATATATATATATATATATATATATATATATATATATATATATATATATATATATCTTTTTTTTTTTTTTTTGCTTTGTCGCTGTCTCCCGCGCTTGCGAGGTAGCGCAAGGAAACAGACGAAAGAAATGGCCCAACCCCCCCCATACACATGTATATACATACGTCCACACACGCAAATATACATACCTACACAGCTTTCCATGGTTTACCCCAGACGCTTCACATGCCTTGATTCAATCCACTGACAGCACGTCAACCCCTGTATACCACATCGCTCCAATTCCCTCTATTCCTTGCCCTCCTTTCACCCTCCTGCATGTTCAGGCCCCGATCACACAAAATCTTTTTCACTCCATCTTTCCATCTCCAATTTGGTCTCCCTCTTCTCCTCGTTCCCTCCACCTCCGACACATATATCCTCTTGGTCAATCTTTCCTCACTCATTCTCTCCATGTGCCCAAACCATTTCAAAACACCCTCTTCTGCTCTCTCAACCACGCTCTTTTTATTTACACACATCTCTCTTACCCTTACGTTACTTACTCGATCAAACCACCTCACACCACACATTGTCCTCAAACATCTCATTTCCAGCACATCCATCCTCCTGCGCACAACTTTATCCATAGCCCACGCCTCGCAACCATACAACATTGTTGGAACCACTATTCCTTCAAACATACCCATTTTTGCTTTCCGAGATAATGTTCTCGACTTCCACACATTCTTCAAGGCTCCCAGAATTTTCGCCCCCTCCCCCACCTTATGATCCACTTCCGCTTCCATGGTTCCATCCGCTGCCAGATCCACTCCCAGATATCTACAACACTTCACTTCCTCCAGTTTTTCTCCATTCAAACTCACCTCCCAATGTATGTATATATATATATATATATATATATATATGCATGGGGTGTTCAGTGTTGTAAATGGAAATGGTGAAGAGCTTGTAGATTTATGTGCTGAAAAAGGACTGATGATTGGGAATACCTGGTTTAAAAAGCGAGATATACATAAGTATACTTATGTAAGTAGGAGAGATGGCCAGAGAGCGTTATTGGATTACGTGTTAATTGACAGGCGTGCGAAAGAGAGACTTTTGGATGTCAATGTGCTGAGAGGTGCAACTGGAGGGATGTCTGATCATTATCTTGTGGAGGCTAAGGTGAAGATTAGTATGGGTTTTCAGAAAAGAAGAGTGAATGTTGGGGTGAAGAAGGTGGTGAGAGTAAGTGAGCTTGGGAAGGAGACCTGTGTGAAGAAGTATCAGGAGAGACTGTGTACAGAATGGAAAAAGGTGAGAACAATGGAAGTAAGGGGAGTGGGGGAGGAATGGGATGTATTTAGGGAATCAGTGATGGATTGCGCAAAAGATGCTTGTGGCATGAGAAGAGTGGGAGGTGGGCTGTTTAGAAAGGGTAGTGAGTGGTGGGATGAAGAAGTAAGAGTATTAGTGAAAGAGAAGAGAGAGGCATTTGGACGATTTTTGCAGGGAAAAAATGCAATTGAGTGGGAGAAGTATAAAAGAAAGAGACAGGAGGTCAAGAGAAAGGTGCAAGAGGTGAAAAAAAGGGCAAATGAGAGTTGGGGTGAGAGACTATCGGTAAATTTTAGGGAGAATAAAAAGATGTTCTGGAAGGAGGTAAATAGGGTGCGTAAGACAAGTAAGCAAATGGGAACTTCAGTGAAGGGCGTAAATGGGGAGGTAATAACAAGTAGTGGTGATGTGAGAAGGAGATGGAATGAGTATTTTGAAGGTTTGTTGAATGTGTCTG